>NC_089214.1:21896805-22196805 GCF_963930695.1 Labrus bergylta | reverse complement strand
AGTGATTATGCAGAGGTTAACGGCTGCTCTGACATAAGTGTGTGACTCCTCGTATTATGAGGATTCACTGAGCTGTTGAACCATTACCCCTCCAACACACACACACGCTTACACACACACACACCCGGATAAAGGTGTTTGCCCGCGGCGAGACAGATGTACTTTGCATTTATGAGAGCATGTTTAATATCAAACATTTGCTTAACACTGCAGCAGAATCTCATTTTATTTCAGTCGGGTCCCAGTGTTCATGCAGCAGGCGCTATTTCCTGTGACTTAAGCTGTTTCCACATATACACTTCTGAAAATGTCCATATCATTTCAGGAGGACTGCCCCTGGAATCTTCTTGATCTGCATGTTCACACATGCACCTCGTAGTTGGAAACTATTCCTGTCGGACGGGAGGGGCCAGGGGTCTCCTGAGGCAAGACATGACATAAAAAAGAAAACGTGAAACCATTATACGATGCTATGATTGGAATATTGTCCTCCATATCAATGCTATGACAGAATCACAATTTTGACAAAAGAGGGGGATCGTGCACAATATCTGTCCTAAAATCGTCTGGTGTGTAGCCAACTTCAGACGGACAAGAAAACACGTAAAATAAATTAAAATCCAAAATCCAAACTCTAAACAGTTCATCGATTTATTAAAACTGAGCTTTGTGCAAACTGAAGCAGTTTTCACACATGCACTCCTGAAAATATCTACATCATTTCAGGAGTACTGCTCCGGATAGTCACCTGACCTGGCTGTTCACACATGCACCTCACAATGGAATCTCAATCTGAACTAAAGAGTGGAGAAGAACATACTGGAGAATGGGAACCAGCGATCGCAGGTAATAAACGTCACCACCCCACCCATTGGCTGAATTCTCTGGAGAATATTCTGCTGCGTTCTCTTATCAGCTCACCAGGATTTGCTGTGGAGAAAATACGAGGAGGCTGGAGGAGAAACTCCGGGTGAATTACGTGTGAAAATTTCGTCTGTTTGCGTTCACACATGCAGTGTGCCCCTGTAACACTGATCTTGGACCCCCCTGTGGCCACCCCTCCAAAAGGAAGAGCCCCCTAATAACACATACACAGTGACCCAACAACCGGACTCACAATCTAGTATTAAATACTGTTACTGAAACAAATATGAATCATGGTATTTAATGATGTGCTCTATTGTTTGGCATAATATATATATTTTAAAGCGATCATCTTTGTCTATTTTTCACCTGAGTTTTTCAGGAGTTTTCTGTAAGCGTGAAAACACTAATAGAGGAGTATGGTGGCTGCACACTCGTTCATATGAATCTCCTGAAGACACAACACCTCCGCCTATGTGGCTCTCCTGTAGAGCACAAACAGATCTTTGGACGCTGAAGTATGAGCAGCAAAGATCTGTGCAAAGTCCCCACTCCTAACTTATGATCCTCCTGCTCAAAACTATAGGTTTTAGATGACAGGGCTCGTAAATGGCTTATCTCAAATCCAATATATATTGGAGGAAGGATGGCAGGGGGGAGAGGCGCGTTTGACTGTATCATCCTGATCCATAACTTTCCCCTCCAAACCGGGGGCTCATTTATTGTCGATTCCATCCGAAAGATGGGTCTGTCAGTCGGGTGGGAGTCTCGCTGCTGTTTATTTTCAAATCAATACTCAATTACTATAAGGAAGATCCACTCCCTCGCCCATTTTCGAGATGAAATTATGGACTGCAGCAATAACACTTAGTCAAGCTGGTGTCATTAACTCACAGCTGGGCAGGATAAGTACACCGCCATTTTATAACAACTGGATCTCTGCCCCCCTGCCCCCCCCTCCCCTCCTCTTTCTACCCTTTGAGTGTGTAATTAATCACCATGAAAAAGAGCCTGCACCGCATGACGGATGACCAGAGAAAACAATTTTCACCCAAAGAGCCATTTAATTTTAAACTCTCAGAGCTCATTGACCGCAACTCCCAACAACCCATCAATGCTGGTTTTTAATGCACTTCCTCTATTGTTATTGAGAAGAATGGAGAGGCAGCGAAGGGGCCCGCTCCTCTTCATAACTCATGTCATTGATTTGCTAAATGCCAGACATTTGCCACAGGAGAGAGTCCTGTCGATGGCAGTGGCAGAGCAGGCGTAAATTACTCCATTAGGGAGACTTTTGAGTATTTATAGTTTGTAGAGAGAAAGAGGGCGGGCTGCATGGAGGAACATGGATTAGGAAGACTTTTATTTGAAATCCTGGCCTTAATGTTTGGACATATTTAATGGTCTAAATAAGGAGAAGGTACGTTGTTTAAAAAAGCTCCACTAGTGGTGTGCAAAACCGACCAAATTGCTAAACGTTTACACGTCGGGCAGAAAAAACTTTTGTGCGTTTAAACCTTAAGGGGGGGCGCGACGGCGGCAGCTATGGCAGCGGCCAGCTTGTTAAATAAACGCAGTGGTTCCCACACATCGACCATACCTGGGCGGGCCGCCCAAGTATATTTCTGACCTGTTTTTTATTTCATTTTTCATTCATTCACAAAATTGCTGCATGCACAAGAGAGCGAGTGCAGACTCATGCTTAATGTCTAATCATAGTAAGCTCGCTTTATCATTTCACTCACTACACATCTTACATGTTTGTCCTTTAAAAACAAGTGGATTTTAGTGGATGTAGATGGTTGTATGTATGTTGCAGCAGCAGAAACAGGTTATTTTTGTACCTTTTTATCCAACTAATGATCATGTATACTCATAAAAATGAAAAAAACAGGGCGTGATTTCCCCTTAAATCAACCTCTTGTTTGGTCCCGTTCCATGTAGAGGTCTCTTCTCTTCTTCTCTAATGTGGCAGCACAAAAGCAGAGAAGCCATCATTCAGCGTAACACATTATGACAGATGGACTTTGCTCTTGTTAAAGTAGGCTAGACAGGTCCGAGGGGCAAAACTCAAAGCCCTGGCGGAAACCGTGACAGGCGGTTCTGTTGTAGTTATTGTTAGTGTCCACACCAGCTGGACGGGTCGGGTCACAACAGTCCTGTGACTTTGCAGCGTTTCGGAGGAGATGCTGTCTTTTGTGGAAAACAAGCAGAAAAAGTGAGATGAGTAGATAAACAGACAGAGACATAAAGGGGTCAGAGCCGTCTAAAACAAAGCTTCAATGTCAACAACAAGGTTTACTAATCATCTGACCCTCATTACTTCTCAATCTGCTTCATTTAATTAAAGCTGCAGAAATTGAATGTCAATAGTTTACACTTAAGCATCCGCCTTCATTTTTAGGAATGCTTAAAAACTTTGCAGAAAGTCGATGTGTCGTCTTGATTTGTAAACTCCTGCAAACACGTCAGTCAGCTTGGCAAAAGCTAAAGAGCCAGCTCTTTCATGAATACCTACTAACTTAATGATGATGGTCTCCATATTATTGATGATGATGATGGTAGTGACGATGGTTTTTGTTTTATAATGATGACTTATAAGATGGTTTCTATACTGATTAGAGCTCTCAAGAACTGCCCTCAATGTTGTGCTTTGCCTCTGGTCACTTCCTGTCAGCACCTGTGTGTCCAATCAGACTCAAAGCTGATCGTTTGCTCTTACTGACATTGTTCCCTTTTTTTTCTAGATCCTTGCTTGTGTTGTACTTACTCTCTGATGTACGTCGCTTTGGATAAAAGCGTCTGCTAAGTGAATTGTAGAATTGTAGAAGGAGAGAAGCACAGAAGCAATGTTATACGGCTAAGCCTTTAAGGAAACTAGTTAAACTCAGCTGCAATGTGCCATTGAGTAAAACTTTCATCTTCATAAATCAGTCATCAAAGTGACGACGAGGCGGAGGTTTCCTGAGGCTCTGACGTGCAGGTTAATGCAAAGATTAACCATCTTCCTGTTTGTTTGTCAGTAAGTTTGCAAATCAGAAAAAGTTATCAGAGGACACGATGAGAGTTTACAAGAACGGTCTGTGCAAAAGAACACTGACTTAAAAAGAGTTGCAGAGTTAGTCACAAATAAACATGCAAGCCATTAAATTATAGTCTGGTCTGATTGTGCCCGGTCCAAAGTTATTGTAATCAATTCTCACACCCTTTAGTTCTGAATGGGATAATACATGGAGAAGAAGTGCTTTAATACAAACTGGAACGTCGAACAAAAGAGAAATACTTGTCTCAGGAAGGCATGGCCTGGAGAGCGAGCAGCCGGGGCCACAATCAGAAACGTATTGTCCTCTGTAATCACAGCATGGTAGGACCAAGGTCTCTTCTGCATCTGGAGAACTGTTCCAGCATCATGTCCGCCTTTCAAACATGTTCCATGGAGGAGAAATGTTCTGGAGTGATTACTGATGAGGCTGAGCTGGGGTCATGACCCGCTGCTGAAAGATTCATATAAACAATCATTTCTGAACTTTCAGATTCTTTCTGCAAATGGGAATCATGTTTGTCATTAGAGCTGAGCTACAAGCGGCTGAACTTCACCTCACGGGCGGATTCTTCTTATCTAAGATTAACTTTTTTATTGTTTAACTTATGGCATTAAGTGACAGGAAAGAAGGCCGTGCTCGAGCTTTTTCAGTAAGTCAGATTCTGCAGGTATGATGCGCTCACAGTCCCCGCTTGTCAGCTTGTTCAGAGTTTGTGAAACATTTATTTATTTATTTGTTGGCGAGTGCGCGTCAGGGATGTTGTTGGCTGTCTGAGGTGAGACATCAAGGGGGCGGAGGTGAAGTGTTCCATCACGGTACGGGACAACTTAGTCTTAGCCTAGTGTGGGAGCGCCCTTAAAGTGTTCAGACATCTGCCCATGTGTCACCAGAGATTGGGGCCAAGTGAGCAGCGGGTCTTTGTCTAAAGAGTCTCTGAGGTCATGAATCAGTGCTGACTGTTTAGTTTTGATAACTTCCTGTTGGCAAACCCCTCGCTCCTCTCCGGCTGTACCCCTCTCCTCTAAATATGGTCACTTCTGCCTCCAGTAAAAAATGAACTTCATAACTTGACGGCTGCAGTCGGACATGGTGAGCTCCACAGTGAACCGCAGAGCTTCAATATGATGTCTCAGTCGATTTCTGGGTATTTTTTCTTTTACAAACATTGGAGCTGTTTGAATCAAGTGATAATGTGCTCATGCAGGTTATCACATTTTAAAGCCCGTGGTTCATAATGCATTCAGGGCCCTTGTCAACATGTTTGTTGTGGTGCTGATTTATATTTCTGCAGCAGGTCGTTGTTTTTGTGGCAGCATGTGTCTCGCCTGTGGACACGAGTTAAAATAATAATAATATTAACAGATGCCACACAGACTCTTAAACTCATTTAATCAGAGCGAGCAGAGCCGTGTGAGGGGACGGGGTTTAACAGAAGAAAAGATAAACGGGGAGTGACACGGGGGGGGGTTGGTGATATTTTTTGCCTCGACTCCTCTATGACACCTTGATAAGGCAATTATGGAGTAATTACCTTAACAAGTGGCATTAGAGGAAATTATCCTCATTTTTCTGATAAAATAACACCAAATCAGCACCGAGTGAATTTCAGAATCTCTCATCAGAATCTCATTAGATGCCGCAACTGCCTGATTTAGTCAGCCGTCAATGACAAATGCAATTAGCGCGACAAAACAACAAAATGTGACAACATCGTGCCAAACAAGGCGGAGGAATCTGTCGCATCCTTCAGAGGTTTTGCGTGTTTTTCACTATTCAGGAGGGTATTTGGAGATTGTGTGTGCAGCCCCGAGCTCCTCTCAGGTGTGGGGGGGAAACAAAAGGTTCAAAGTCAACGGGAGCCTGCTGTGGATGTGGAGTGTTTGGGGGGGGGGGGGGGGGGGGTGTCTCTCCCCTCGCTGTAAATGGAGGAGAGATAAGCAGAAACGTTTTTTCTCCTCTCGTCTCCTGAGTTAGCTTCAGCAGCAAGGTCAGGTGAATGTGATCAGCCACTGTGTCTAAGCGTATTATCAGGTGAAATCTGTCGAGTGACGTGAGCGAGCCAGGCCACTCAGCTGTCTGAAAAATCATTACCCACACAGAGAGCGAGAGAGAGAGAGAGAGAGAGAGAGAGAGAGAGCGCGAGAGAGAGAGAGAGAGAGAGAGAGAGAGAGAGCGCGAGAGAGAGAGAGAGAGAGCGAGAGAGAGAGAGCGCGAGAGAGAGAGAGAGAGAGAGAGAGAGAGAGCGAGAGAGAGAGCGCAGAGAGAGAGAGAGAGAGAGAGAGAGAGAGAGAGAGCGCTGAGAGAGAGAGAGAGAGAGAGAGAGAGAGCGAGAGAGAGAGAGAGAGAGAGAGAGCGCGCGAGAGAGAAAGAGAGAGAGAGAGGGACGGACATTTTGAAGAAGTTTGGAGACGATCGGCCTCTTGGGATGCAGCGGTGATCTGAGCGTGACCAAAACGTCCTTGAATCAAACACTTCCTCATCACACCGCTGAGGAGAATCATCAAGAGCTGACATCTACGAGGAGGCCGAGAGAGAGCTTTTTAACTTAAACACTCTTTAAATCAAATGTTTGATATTTCATTTCTTTAAGCGTGAGCTGCACTGTGAAGACGTTTTGGATATAAAAACCAAGACACCCAAACCTTGACCGTGTTCTCGCGCTGTTTCTTGACGAACAGAAGAAGCTTCTACAAGTTCACATAACGATGCATAAAAAAAAAATTAAAAAATGGAAAGCTATTTGAAGAGACATGTCAGTGTCTTTAGCGGTAGGTGTGGTTGGTAGGAGGAGAAGCAGGGTCAGTACTGATGACACACCTGAGGGGGGTGTGGTGGCTCTGTCTCTGTAATCTATATTAGCAGCACCTGCGGAGGAGCCGGAGGACCGCAGACACCTGAGAGACTGAATCTGAAGTAAAGTTTGTTTTTGTTTTCAACACTTCACGAGCTCTTTTTTACACATGAACTAAACTGATATGAAAGAGAGGGCTAGCGGAGGGAGAGCGTACCCAGGTGACTCCGTGGATCGGACACGTACGAGGATCCTTGGGGTGAGTCACCTACACGCAACCCTCAAACAAACAGGGACAGTTGCACACACATTTAGGTAAGGCAGGATACACCTTCAAGTTTACGCAACACGTAAGGAGAGGCATTAAGTTACGGGCTCACTGGCCTTAACGTTTGGTGCAAGGATAGCATTTAGCTGTGGGGTTGTGTGTAGCCGTAACACATCTCTCAGATGAAAAAAGTCAAAGAGGAAGGTTGATTTGAGGAGCTCTGAGACGTATTTACATTGGTTGAAGAGAAGGAGAAAACGTGACCTTTAAGTAAAACATTTTTCAGATTCATTCAGCAGGAGCAACTTGGGATTTGGAGTCTTGCCCAAGGACACATCAGACATGTGGCTGCAGGAGCTGGGGATCAAACCCCAGACCTTCTGGTTCAGAGACAACCGACTCTACCAACTGAGCCACGGCCGCTCAAATCTCTCTGACGTCTTCTCTTCTCTGCCGTTCAATCCGTCAGCGTCAGACAGAAAGCAGACGATCCTCTGCTGCTATTTCTAAGTCACCAAAATCAACTCCTTTAATTCTTTACGTTCAAACATCACTCAGAACTTTAACTCTGAATTCACAACGAGTCTCAAAATCACAGCTCATTAATTATACGCTCTAATTATTCAGAGATCAGGCCGAATGATAAGACACAATTATGTGTGCAGATGCATTGTAACTAATCAAGCTTTCATATCCAGAGAGAGAGAGAGAGAGACAGAGAGAGAGAGAGGGGGGGGGGAGACAGTGAGAGAGAGAGGGAGAAGAGGGAGAGAGAGAGAGAGAGAGAGAAGAGGGAGAGAGAGAGAGAGAGAAGAGGGAGAGAGAGAGAGAGAGTGAAAGAGACAGAGAGAGAAAGAGAGAGAGGGGGAGGGGGAGAGAGAGCGAGGGAAAGAGAGAGAGAGGGAGAGAGAGAAAGAGAGAGAGGGAGAAGAGGGAGAGAGAGAGAGAGAGAGTGTGAAAGAGACAGAGAGGGGGAGAGAGAGGGGGGAGAGAGAGAGGGAGAGAGAGAGGGAGAAGAGGGAGAGATAGAGAGAGAGTGAAAGAGACAGAGAGAGAGGGAGAGAGAGGGGGGGGAGAGAGAGAGTGAAAGAGACAGAGAGAAGGGGAGAGAGAGGGGGGAGAGAGAGTGAGAGAGCGAGGGAGAGAGAGAGAGGGAGGGAGAGAGAGGGAGAGAGAGCGAGCGAGGGAGAGAGAGAGGGGGGGAGAGAGTGAGAGAGAGAGTGAAAGAGAGAGAGAGAGCGTAAAAGAGACAGAGAGAGAGGGAGAGAGAGAGAGTGAGAGAAAGAGGGAGAGAGTGAAAGAGACAGAGAGAGAGGGAGAGAGAGAGGGGGAGAGAGAGTGAGAGAGTGAGGGAGAGAGAGAGGGAGGGAGAGAGAGAAAGAGAGCGAGAGAGGGAGAGAGAGGGGGGAGAGAGAGTGAGAGAGAGGGAGAAGAGAGAGAGAGAGAGAGAGAGAGGGGAGGGAGAGAGCGTGAGAGAGAGAGGGAGAGAAAGTGAGTGAGTGAAAGAGACAGAGAGAGAGTGAGAAAGAGGAGAGAGACATGTGTCATGGAGTCACTTCTGTCTGTCTGCATGTGTGTGTGCCTCAGTGTGTGTGTGTGTGTGTGTGTGTGTGTGTGTGTGTGTGTGTGTGTGTGTGTGTGTGTGCACATTAAGTGTGATGAGGTATAGTTATTAGCATACATAAACTGGACGTTTGAAGTCAAATAGCATTTAATGACTTATTTGAAGTATTTGAATTGCAAAGGGGATGAAACATCCCTTTGAGGGAGGAAATGCCATATTCCAATCAAACATTTCACTGTTGTGAAGGTTAATGAATGCCATTAGCCCGGCGCCAGTAAATTCAGACTTGTACTTTCACGAGATGCATAAATTAGATAAAGACGCAGAAACTGCAGCTTCATACAGTGCGGGGGGGGGGGGCAACACAATTACATGCCTGTGGAAGAAATGGCCGCTAAATGGAGGCAATTTGACAAGCTTCAACAACTGGAAGTTTGTGTTCTCATCAACTTTTACTCCCTCCAACACGAGCACCGCCATCAAAGGGCCGTTTCTCTTAATGCGTGCTGAAATATTTACCAATTAAAAATGTGCTTCATTAGCATTTATTTACAAACTGCATCCTAATTCCAGCTCGTCTCCACGCACATTAACGAGATTCATTACCAAACGAGTCAAAATGTTTCTTGTTCCTGCGATCAGTTTTTAGTTGCGTGACTGAATGAATGGGTGACAGTATTTATTTTCAGAGTTGTTTTAATAATTATTAACCCATTTGCACTTTCTGTTCTTGCTAATTAGTCGTTCATTTAGTTGTATCCTTTCGGCTAATGGCTCGTCTCTTCCTCAAAGTGTCCCGCCTGCCACTAATAAGGTCTGACGTCGGCGTTTTCTACCCTCCATTACTCCTTTCAAATGATCATTGGCCGGCTTAATTAGGAGGATAGTTGAGTTATAGCCGCGCTGTAGACGGCGACCTTGAAAAAGAAGTTGAGGTCTGATGAATGGAGGCCGCAGTGAAAGCTACAGGAGACGTGTTGATGTGTTCACCTCTCAGATACATGTAGTGTTAGCAGATTAATCTTTAGTAAGAGAAACTCTGTTTACTTTGAGTCGTATGAAGACGGCAGGCCAGAGGGATGTTGACTTCATGCACAGTGAGGTGGGATATTAAAAGTCTCTGCAGCCTCTGCCGGTTGAACACAGTTTTTTGAGGATTCGCTCTCTGACTTCCTGAATCGATGACAACAATGATAAAAAGTGAATTTATCTCCTAAATGATTTAAAATGAAACAGCTGCCAAAAACTGAGAGTTCACTTCTGACCAACGTAGAAGACATGTTGCACACAGACACAACCACAAAAACAAGATGGCCGTCATTTGGGTTGTTATGACTCCATCTATGTTTCCTCCTCGGCCCCCAAACCAAAAGCTGGACTACATTTCAGAGATTAACAACAGGGAATAATTACAAACAACACAACAATTCAATATCAACAACTGAGGCAACGTTGGCTCAGGGTGAACTCGGCAGTGTTAGCATAAAGCGTTTGTGCACTGGGAAGAAAAGCGCTGTCCGTCCTGTCTCCATGACAACAGTCTGTTGACAACGCCCCCCTGTATGACCGATACTGCTCCGTCATTTTTTTACGGCATGTTTTATATTTGAGATTTTTTACTCGATCAGACACGGAGCGAGGAGGATGTGAGTACATTTGGAAAAGAGCGCCTTTCTGAAAAGTTGGAAGACCAAAAAAGGAGGAGCGCTTGGAAGAAAAGATGCTGTGCCTTTTCTCCAGGCGGCCGCTTTCTTCTGCTACGCTCATTGAAAACAATTGAAAAAAGACGCTGACGCTCAGAAGAAAATGCCAGGTCGACACGGGGCCTAACTTCACCCAAACAGTTATTTATACCAGAATATCTAAACACTAAATCTCTAAACAAAGTACCAGTTCAAAGGTCAGAAAACAGCATGAGAGTTTGGAGGCCGAGGGCCGCTGTCATTCAGACGCCGCTCTTCATGTGGAGACGATGGATGTAAACACGAATAAATTCAGTAAATTAAACTTGCACCGATTTGTGTGTTTAGGATGAAAACTCACAGGTTACTTTTTCACCGAGCAGAAAGTCAACATCATCATCCGGGCCCTTTGTTTGGTGTTCGTGGTTAACTGGACTGTCTGCAGCTCGGGCTCCATCACAGCCTCGCTACACCATCACTCTTCATGTTCACCGCCACATCACTCCAGTAAGCAAAAATCCTCCGAGATGGGTCTTTTTTTTCCAGCGCCAACATCTGAAATATTGCTTTGCTGGGTGTTCAGTCAGGCGAGCAGAAATCATTGGCTCTCTCCAGGTAGGGCTGACAGATGGCCATCCACACGGCGAGAAAAACAAAGGCTGGGATGGCAGAGCGAGCAACCAGGTCGGCTCATGTTTTATCTCCCTTCACTTTGTAAAAAACGGCCTCCAAGGTTAACCCCGGCTGGCCTCCTTTGGTTTTTATTTAAAGGCAGAGAATGAGAGCAGATCAGGGTGGACACACTCTCTCCTGATGATGTCGAGCTTCTCTTTCATGTTTTTTTAAAATCCACATCAATACCTGGCAGGATATCTGACACACTCTCACATTTAATCAACACACTTAGAAATTAACAACTTCAGACTGAAATGTAATTTGCATGTGTTTGCTTGTGCAGAATAATCAAATCACGCGGTTTAAGGCCGCTCTGCAGACACTGGTTTTGTTCTGTCGGAGGTAATTGAGCCCCTCTGCCATCTTTTTTAGCACAGCGCCTGACATAACCACGGGTTGTCTGCAGGCTGACGAGTATCAGATGAATAAATTTAATGTTAATTACAGAGCAGCAGAAATACATTACGAGATCCTTTCATGACGGGCGAAGAAGGAAGTTAAAGATGTCGTTTGGAGCGGGATATTTTTAAAAGGCGAGGACGTGAAGAGCAGACGCTTGTGTGGTGTTTGTGGTGAACTTTCTTTTCAGCTTCTTTAAGTGTGAAGTTTGAAAAGTAGCCATGAAGGCCTCGAGGTCTGCACGGAGAAAAGAGGTCAAAAACAGAGAAAGGAGAGAGAGAGGTTTTGTTTCTTTGAGTGCATGAATATAATCTGCTCTAAGAGAAACAATATTGCAGACAGAGTCTTTGATTATTTTCATGGCTGTGATTCTTTATCTGCAGAATCTAAGTCATTGATTTGTTCATCTTGGTGCTCCTGCGTTCTTAACATGAAGTCAAATCCGTTTAACGATGGGACTACCACTCAAACGTTTTTACTGCACGTTTTACTTCTTTTCCTTTTCCAGAAACAAAGCAGGTGTTATGTTTTACTCTTTTTTCCCTCGTGTTTATTTTTATTGTTTAGTTCTTTATGTTTTATGTTGAAGTTCTTGCTTCTGAGATTTAGGGCGGGGAATCATGGGAGTTCTCTCTGCTATTCCCCCCCTGGTGAAAGTGTACTCCAAGTTGACCTTAGCAAAGACGACCGGGTTAAACCAACCTGAGGAAGAGAATATGTTTACAGACGAGCTAATGTATCCGAGTATAAGTTACTGCACAGACAGTAACAGTACGGCAGCTTTCAGCAGCAGCTCACACTTCATTATACAGCAGTGTTTGAAGTAACATCTGGTGTTTCCACGCCAACGATAAACATCTTGTCTGTCATGGCGACCGCCTCGACAAGACACATCCCGTTAAAAATAGAGAAAATAGAAAAATCTATTGTGTGTGCTATGATCAGAATCAGAATCAGAATCGGGGTTTATTGCCAAGTACATTTACACATACATTGAATTTGACTTGGTGTATTGGTGTTAAACAATTAACAAGGAAATAAAGCAGAACTAGCAACAACTTAAATAATACAGTTTAAAAAGATATTACAATATATAAAATAGAATTTAAAAATGTAAAATATAAAAAATAAAGATAAATAAACACAAAATGTACAAAAGGTGTAATAAAGAAACTGTGCAGTGGACTATGAGAAAGAAAAAAATAATCTTAGTGTGTGTAACTACTCACAGAGTGCATGTAAGGAAAATACAAGATATAAGTCAGTGTGCTCTATCACCTGTGATCCATCAGGTGAAGACAGATGCTAAGGTCTGCTGGTGGCGTAAAGATGACCAGCTCCAGCTCGGCAGTGATGGAGACGCTGCGTCGCTTCGATCCATCGCCTTTTGCGGCCCGGTGTCAGCAGAACAGACATGGAGGGCAGTGAGCGCGCTGTAAGTCTGCATATAGACAGGGTCAGTCCACCTGGTTACCGAGGAGCTGCTCAGTCGACCCTGAAAGCACGTGTGCAGCACGATTCGATCTGCTGAGGCTGCAGCGGCGAGGAAAACCCATCACATGCAGGAAGGATTCTGTGCTCAGGCCGGGGAGTGTGAGACTTCTTCAGGATTAGAAATAACATTTCAGCAGCAGAGGGGTATCGTACCCAGCTCTCTCACTTTCTCCGTTAATCTCCTGTGTTTCTCTCGCTCTCTCTGTCCATCACTTTTCTTTTTTCAGCAAAATAACTCATGCAGAGTTTTGTCACAGGAGCGGCCTCCTGTCCTCTGGGATCAGCTCCACATTCTCCCCCTCAGCATTGATTAGCTCCCTGTGTCTGACAGCGACAGAGACAGATTGAGTCTCCTGCATCTGTCCGCCTGATAAAAACTAGGGAGGGGGGGGGGGGGACGTTAACCAGAACAGGCTCGATATGTTCAGACATCTCGGCTGCTAATGTCATGAGGAGGCGTTTCAAACGAGGAAATGAGGAGGTGACCCGGCGAGGCCACGATGCATATTGCTTTGACCCCTCCCACTTGGCCCTGCCATTGTTTTTCAATTAATCGCAGCCACTTTGCAGCGAGCGACACTGACAGATGGCGAGGTCTTTGTCGGGGTTCAGCGGGGTGCAAGCAGATAAGTGCTTACTGGTGGGGAAAAGTGAATTTTGGGGCCAAATGATGCACGCCCCCGAGCAGAGCCGCTGAGGCAGATTTCTAAGTGCTGATCTATTCAAAGTGCAAGGAAGCAGGAAATAAGGTGGAGGTGTCTCTACAGGTCCAGAGGAGATTAGAGCGCCGTGTCGGGGCCGAGGGTTTGCATGATGAAGAGACGCAATTTAAGTATCATCGAAGTTAGCCAAATAGTCTTTTAAAGTTTTACAACACACAGAACTTATCAGTAGCTTCGAGAACTGTGTCTTCAAATGTTCTGCTTTTACTTGAACATGAACGCCAAAAAAAACCCGCTAAACTAACAGCTTAAGCCTGGCTCAGGCTGTGGGATAATCAGATGATCTGAGGTCTGATTCCTCGTTCCCGTCAATCGTCGGAGTGTTCACGACCCAAGGCTGCCAAAAAAAAAAAAGATTATCTTCCCAGATTATTTTCTAGTGTGAGTTTTAGAAAGATCAAATCTGAACCTCCCTGATCAGTGCAGAGAGAATCAGTGCCACCTGATTTTTATCAAACATGTCTGATATTTAGGATTTAAAATCTTGAAAAAGACAACATGAAAGTTACTGGTGGAAGTCGCATGTGACAAGAACTGCAGGCGACAAGGGAGGAAAGTAGAAATGGCGACCAGTGGCAAGACGCAACTCTAACGGCTGAAATGCATCTAACAATTCAAATCTGACCTCCAGCGCTCGCTGAACAAAAGACGACCCAGAGATTTCTTCACTGTAACTCATTATGTGTTTAACTTTTTGCCTCTCTGCGCAAAGCAGCAAAATTAATAATTTAACCCCAATTGTTTGCATGAAGTCAAGTGAGGTTGTGTGTTTCCCCTGCCGGGCACGATCATCTTAATAAAGTCCTGCAGTGTGTGATGGAGCTTTGTTTTCATACCTTGTAGTGTGAGGAGCATGCTTCAGACTATAGAGAAGAAGAGCTGCTAAGATTCTCCTCGTGTGGTCAATGCTACCTGATTTTAAAACTCTTGTCTGAGCCTGAGGCAGGCTTTACTCATGCAAAGAGAAGAGGTACTGCTCTGTCCACAAGGGGTCACCAAAATCAACACAACCCAAAAGTTCCTCACAGAAACTTCAAAAAAATAATTCCCTTAATTAAAACATGGTCAGTGTCTGAAAGGGTCCTCATACCTCAGTTTGTCAATCTGTGTCTGATGCCCCCAAGAGGCCAGAAAAGCAGTCACAGTGAGTCTTCCTGGTGTCAGACATGCAGGTGAACACGGTGGATGAATGCGGCTCATCCTTCAGTGTTTTCACTCATCAGGCTGCGTCGCAGTTTGAGGGCCGCTCCGTGCCGATCGCTCTCCTTTACGGCCCTCTAAAGCAGAGGCAGACGTGCCGTTAAGAAGCTCTCAGTGATTGTTAGTCGAGCCCTAACTTCTCCCTGGTGCTGAACTATTGATTCTGCATTAGATAAACATGAATCTTGTAAATAAGAGGTGAGCGTGGATCCATCGACCCTCCACATTGTCCTTAGAGAGAGAGAGAGAGACACACACACACACACACACACACACACACACACACACACACACACACACACACACACACACACACACACACACACACACACACAAGAGAGGGAGGTGTGAAACATTAGCCGACACGATGAGCGGCGCTTCATTTGAAGCCTAATTATCTTTCCCAGTGAAGTGCGGCAAGGGGACAAATGGGAGCGCAGGACGTGACATAGATTCTCTACTGGTGGACTACAAAGGTCAAACCTCAGGGCTAAAAGACCAGTGAGGGGAAAAAAGAGAGAGACTTATTATGACTTACAAACACAATGAGGGCTGAAACCAAAGCTGCCTGCCAGATGGAAATATTGATGAAGAGAAAAGATTGAGGTCAGAGTGTTTGGAGGCTTTTTATCCATCTGAATGGCCTTGACACTTCATGCTTTGTGTTTACTGTGTGAGTGTGAAAATGAGGTGAAATGAGGACAGAAGGATAAACACAATGTTTTCTCTGGGACATCTGGAGCTCAATTCATATTTAGCAATCTATTTACAGTCGTCCGTCTATATAAATAGAAGAGTTTTATCTTCTCTTAAATTAATGTGAAGCAGAAATGAGTAACCAAAGTCAAAATACTCTAAAGCAGTGGTTCTCAACTGGTGGGTCGAGACCCAAAAGTGGGTTGTGGAGCCGTTTTCAGTGGGACACAAATATAACTTTATTAACCAGCAGAGGGCGCTCTCTGCATTGGCAACTCGTCGTACAGACATGGAGGAAGAAAGGAGGAAAGTTGCTCGATCAAACGTGACTTCAGGAGAAAAAACTAAACATGGAGGATGACAGACGTGGTCGGCTGGCTGCGTGGGGTTTGTCTTCTTCATGAGGCGTTATGAAGACACTCGAGTTGTTGCCATAGTTACACAAGCTGCACTTCCACTTGCCTCGGGGCTCAGTTGTGTTTCTGTCCGCTGCCTTGTTTGTAAGCTGTAGAAGTACACAACAAGTAAAATAATGATATTGACACCAAACATGCGAGGATCAAAAGGACAATTCATCGGTTGCGACGAGCCTTGATTTGGCCACGCCCCTCTGATCTTGCTGCTTCTTTCCTCTGATAGGAAGGTAGCAAATGGAGAGTTTGGCCTTCTGGTCTTTGTTTTATATCTGTCGATATAAACTGCTGTAAAAAGTTTATGTTCGTCTGATCTGATGATTTCAATCTAGTGTGCGTGCTGTGGACATAAAACACGAGCGTGGCGCCGTGACTCTTGGCTTACCACCGCAGATTTTCATCTGGACTGTAAAGATACCAATAATGTTCTGAATGCTGCGAGCGCAGAAATTCATTTTCAGAAAAGAGAGGAGTGAAATAAAAGACCTGATGGAGTTTCATCCATCTGTTGAAGCAGCCGAGGAATTTATGAAAGAGTCTCTAACCGGTGTGATTTATGTTTATAGGTTTCTAAACAGACAGGTAGTCAGTGGAGCCTGGGGAGCGCTAAACACGAGTACATAAAAACAATGGAGAGGGTATTGGGAGAGCTCAGCTGAAACACATTCGTCCTGCGGGGAAAAGCCTCTTCGGCAGCAAAAAAAAGAGGAGCAGAGACGGTTTATCTGGGAAATGGAATCCTCTGACCGTTTATTAATCAATAAACACATTGGGTTGCATCAAAGCGTGACGCATCCTGCTCTGTGTTTTAATGTCACTGATTAATTTTCCCAGGGTCCTTCAGTGCTGCAGAGGAGCTGACAGCTCACAAATTGTGTGCAGGCGTGTGTGTGTGTGTGTGGCTGTTACCGACTGCTGTGAAGAACAAGGATCAGATCAGGCAGCACATTATCTGTTTTTCTATCGCATCATAAATACAGTTATAATTTTTAAATCAAAATGTGTGCAGAGTAAGCAACACGAGCTCACGGTTCATCGTATCATCAGCATGCGAAAGATTTCCACATAATCGTACAAATGTGCAAAATACTGCCGTTAATCAGAGCGTCACTTTAGCATCTCATGCGGACGATATCATGGTACCCTTTGGATGTAGTCATGGGGTGCCCTAAGTAACCCTAATAAAAACACAGAATGACGGTGATGTTCTTCTTCTTCTCTCTAGTTCTTGACTAAAACAGCTTTTATACACAAGGGGAGGAGCCGGCCGTCCCGTCCATGTAAACACGACACTGACAACAACACAGCCAGCAGGACTCAAGCTTCTCACTCATTGTAGACAGTCAGGACTCAGAGACACATTTACACAGGATAGACTGGATTTATGATATATTTTTGTGGAACATGTTGTACATTCTTCTTGTTTTTCCCCCATTCCACTACGTTGGTTCCTTTCAGTTTTTCTTTTAGGGTCTCTTTTTTATTTTTTACCTTTCTGAATTGTATTTAAGTCGGACTTTAGCATCTGTAGAACTGTTTTTAGGTACCTGTTATGGACTGTTTCAGATTATCCCCTGTTGTCTTTTTAAGGTGTCGTATTTGAAAACAAAGGGCACAAGAACTAGAACTATGTGGAATATGTTGCAATCACACAGGATATTATTTAAATTTTACAATCAGCGCGGATTGAGAGCATGTTGCTGTGCAGACTCTGTTTTTACACACACAGACCGCTGCATATGTTGTCTCTGCGTGTCGACATCCAGCGGCCCTCTATCTCCTGAATCTCTCGGTCGAGGCGTGCACGTTTGAGGCGGGATGACATTGAAAGTGAAAGCCTTCCAGTTTTATTTAACCCTGTCGCTCTGATTCAATATGAAGCCTGCCTGTGTGCAGATGATAACTGAGAGCAAAAGGTTGACATCAATAGGACTGACTGACTGACTGTCTCTGCTCGTGTGTGGACCAGTCTGTCTACAAGCATGCATGCATTTTCAGGCGTGTGTGTGTGTGTGTGTGTGTGTGTGTGTGTGTGTGTGTGTGACAGCAACACCCCAGACTGCCTGTCAGTGAGTGATTAGTGAAACCAGCTACACTGATAATCCCCCCCTGTAATAGTTTTCTCAGAAGATGGCCCATTTGATTATTGGAATTCATTGGGGCCTTTAATTACATGCAGCAGGCATTTCCAGGCTAATTTGTACCTCCGTCCCGTTTAGCATTTCAAAGTGGATAATCGTTCTCAGCACCTTATTAGACACCTCCGATTCCTCACGTCATATTCACTGCAGCATCAGCCCCGTCGATAACTGATGTATTTAAGAAATATTGTGGAAATGAAATAACAGTTTTATAATAAAACTCTTCTTTAACATAATCCTTGTTCAATGAGGTAATAATTGAATCTGTTTATCTCTGCTTTTAACCCTTAGTTGCATGGATGGAACTATTTTTATGATGTTTATGATGATTTTAAAATGTTCCAAATGTTCCTCTAAAATCTTCCCTTTATGTCCATCTTTGACATTTTGTATTGACCTTCTTACTTACTCTGTTATCACTGTGAAGGACAGAGGCTGTAAAATAAACTGTATATAAGAAATGGATAATGCAGGAGTAAGTGCAATAAATCTGCATTGCTTCTTATGTCCATTAGGTACAAGTAATTCTGACACTTAGTGTTTAAAATTAGTAATGCACTGATTGCAGAGAGCTGTCTCCCCCTGCCCCCTCCTCTCTAGAGTCCATGCTCACACAGGTCACCATGTGGTGGACGCTGAAGCTTCAGTGTTTATCCAGCTCTGCATGGACACCCTCAACCCTTCCTTAATGACCCCCCCACCCTCCTCCCCAAATGTAAGACATGTTAAACCCTTTTGTTTCTGAATAATTGAATGATGCAATCCTGGATGTTCTTTACTAAAATCAGACCTTTTTAAACCTTAAACCTTAAACCTTTCTGTGTTCTAACCTCTCTCCACTTTTCAAAAGCATCTCCAATATTGATCCTAGTTTGAGCACGTTTCTGCTCGTGGAGCTTATTAGAAACATGCAGAGGCTTTTTAGGTCGGGTACAATCACTTCTATCTGAACCACTTCTCTTGACCGCTTCCATCACTGCAACACCTGTTGACCTGATAACTGCTCTCATATCTGGCAAACCGAGGGGTGTCCAAAACAGCCGTGTGGGGGTGTCTTAAAACCGCCTACCTTCTCTGGTCCAAACAAATCCAGAGCATTCAGGAGCAGAATCTAAAGTTAGAAGGAGGACATACTGGCTGCTGCATTGTTGTCAGAGAAGCCAGCACTTCAACATAGCATGTTTCCTTAATGTCTGATCAGATAGTAAGATACCTTTATTATTTCACTCACGACACATCTTACTGATTGATCCTTTAAATTGTCCTGAAGTAGATGTTTAAATCTATTTCCAACACGGATAACAGAATTCACGTTTATTGAAATGGTACAATACTTGAAATAATAACGCTGCAGATTAAACGGTCCCGTCAAAGCCAAAGAAGTTCAACCTCGAGCTAATTGATGTCATTTAGTGCGCACGCTTTTAGCGATGTTGTTTTTGTTGCCAGATGAAATGATTCTCCTCTCACATAATAATCTAAAAACTTTGATCTCAGAGAGATTAATAAAGGTTGATGTTCTCTTTTGAAGCAGAATTTATAGAAGTTAGCAAGAAACAAAAAGCCGTTTGACAATCCGAGGAATCAAACACGGGCTTATCTTCTTCATCTGCTCTTGATATTTTACAAAAGTGGTTGTTTCTTCATTTCCTCTTTCCTCTTTTTCCAATCACAGAAGCCTCCAGGGTGTACGTTTGTTCCTTCTGTGTCTCACACTTTTTCTCTAATTGTTGAACCGCTGTTATTACAGCCGTGAATTACTCCTTTTCCTTCCTCCTGGCCATAGACGCCGGGCTGATTCCTGCGCCTGCCTGCACTGATAAGGTGAGGGAGCCTATCTGATGCTGCCTGCTGAGGAAGCATGATTACATCGAAAGCTGTGAAGTCACTTTAGTCTTTCTCTGAAATAGCCACAAGGCAAAAAGTTCTCAGCGTAGGAAAACGTAATCTATAGGACAAAACGGTCAAACAGTTGTCTATACATCGCTCACTGCTCCAGGGTCTCTGAAACACGGCAAGATATTTAAAAAAAGGAACAAATGATTGTGTTCAAAACATCAGAACAAGAAATGACAGAAGAGTCAGAGCTGCTCGGTTAGAGGTGGGAAGAGAAATAATCCTCTTATTCTCTGTGGAAACAAATATATCTGTTAGCCTCTATGTGTCATATGACGTTCATACCATTCTAATTAAAGGCTGACGGTGTGTTCAAAGTCCTGAATAAAAGGTCTTGAAGTGTACGTCTATTCATACATGCAATCATGGCTGAATAAAGGCCATTTCACCAGAATGGGGGGCAATTATTTTGCCAATCTGAATGTTATGCACGCAGCATATTTGTTTTACTGTAGAGTACTTTATGAGTTAAGGAGTAAGCTAGCTACCTGTTAGCATCCTGAAATCGCCAAAAGGTTAATAGCATGTTTTTAAAGGTGAAAGTAAAAACATCTAAAGTCAAAAAGGGACATCTGGTCACTTTATTCTCATGAAACCAGCACACTCGTCTTGCTATTCATTAGGGATGGGATGGTTGACAGGAAAAGGCTGATTGGTTCAGAGATTAGCAGCTAACATGTTAAACATCTAAAAGTTGAAGAGCCCTTGGAGCACTGGATAGCCTAACAGTTTTGTCTCGCCCCATGTACAGACAGCATTTCCAACATGGAGACCGCCACCGATGGGACTCCAGCGCCCCCTGCAGGAACAGACGGGTGACGGCTGTTGTCTCCCTCTCTCTCCTCCACAACATTTCCTGTCTCTCTTCAGCTGTCCTATCAAATAAAGAAAAAAATAACCCCCAAAAAACGTCAAAATTACAATGATGTTGGGGGCGCTGGTGGCGCAATGGTTAGAGCGTGCGTCCCATGTATGGAGGCTGTAGTCCTCCAAGCGGGCAGCCCAGGTTCAAATCCAGCCTGTGGCTCCTTTCCCACATGTCATTCCCTACTCTCTCTCTCTCTCTGATTTCCAACTCTGTCCACTGTCCTATCTCTAGATTAAAGGCACAAAAAGCCCAGCAGCCCGTCTGAGATGTTCCTCCGACACCATGTCAAAACAGACTCATGAAGGTAACATGTTACATCACAGCTCTGTGCTTCACTTGAACTCTGGCTGAGCTCCAGTTTGTATTTCAGCGAGCGCTCATGACGGTGGTCTGTCTCGTGGCCGAGGGGTGGGGGGGGGAGCAGGCAGACTTTGACTTCTGGTTCAAGGTTAATGCCTGTTGGCTCACCTCTGGACACACACGGCTGTGATTGATGCATGCTCCGTCGTCGTGCCTGAGGGATTAACACCACCCGAATAACAGCAGCGTTTACATTCGCTGACCTCCGTTGCCACCTCTCCACTCGGCCATGGATTACTGTCACAAACATGGACGCTCCTGGTTCTTTGTCTCACTTTGTTTTCCAAATAGAACAAACAAGGATATGAGATTGAGAAAAATGATGCAGGGATTGTTTAAAGGACAGAAACAATCCGCCTCTTCCTCAAAATCTGACAAAAGTTTTAACCTTTTTGCATTCCTAAAATTCGTCTTTTTATGAATGGGATTTGGTTAGGACGATGTCAATCATATGAGACAACACAGGCTCATCCTTGTATAAAATCTCTCCTAAATTAGCTTTATAGGAAACATGTTTATTATATTAGTGTTATGCTGCATTTCTTTCACCGTGTAATACACGTGTAAACGGGCCCCTGGGCGCCGGACACAATGCATGTGTGTTGCACCACATGAGAGTGGATCACAGGCCATCTGGTCAGGCCTGGTAACAGCTCAGCCCGAGGCAGACTGTACAAGCAAGTCATTTATAAGTGTCGCAGGTGTTCCCTCGAGTCCTCAAACACTGTAATGAGTAATGAGGGTCGGCCCGTCGGGGATCCGTCTTCCAGCAGGGGCTGCAACCACAAGGACGCCAAACCCACCTGCAGGTGTGATAATGTAACGTGGGAATGTGACCAGCAGGCTGAGCTTTAATGGACATGGTGACCTTCATCGTGTCGTTTATAACAACTGAGGGAAGATATCATCTGCTGCAACTTCTTTAGACGTCATTGTTTGTGTTGCTGACATATAAACTTATTTCATTTTTTAATAAACTTTAGACGACATCGACATCTTTTTAAAACCTACGAGTGACAAACATGGTGACCTTTAACCTTTTACTGTTAGTTTATAAACCTCATGTGGACACTTTGAGTCATATTTGGTGCTTCTTCAAGTTCAAAAAGTAAAGTTTTAACTTGTTTGTAGTTCTTTTCTGATCTGTTTTGTTGTTGCTTTAACGGTCATTTAAAGGTCACATATGATGCAAAATCCACTTCTCCATGTTCCTCTAACTCTAATATGTGTCTTTAGTCTGTCTTCAAACCCCCCATTGATGAGAAAAGTCCATCTTCTCTGTCTTTTGCCTGCTCCACTTTTCAGAAAATGTGTGCTCAAACAGGCCGTTTGGAGATTTTCCCTTTATGACATCACAAAGGGCAGTAACCTCTCCGCCAGGTGAATGACACTCCCACAGCTAGGTGTTTGTTCTGTCCTCTGAGTCTGCCTTCTCACTGTAAACAATAAGCCTGAGACACCCAAGCCCTTCCAGAGAGGGGGGCGTGGTCAGACACAGCTCATTTACATATTTAAAGGTACAGACACAAAAACAGCCTGTTCTGAGCAGGGCTGAAAAAGAGTGTGTGACTCCTTGTGTAAGATCTCTGTCTGTGTTTTGACCCTGCCATCGCCTGCTCCTCTGTATTTGTTGAGATTTTTTTGCACTGAACTGGACTGAACAAACACTTCCCTGATTTGACTTCCTCTTCCGTGTTAGTTGTGCATCATTCTGAGCTCGTGTCAGGTATCTCAGAGTATAAAAGGGTCCTATTTCAATACTTGAAAATTGATGAGAAAATGAATGCAGTGCACATTACTGAGCCCTGCACACATTTTCCAGAAAGTGCACACAGAGAAAGTAAGAAACACCTGCACTTTCAGTCTGAAAGCAGGACTGTCATTGTTAGGTTTCCCACAGAAGTGAAGTTTCCAAAAACTTGATGAAGGCACCGAGATGGAAACACTTTTAGAAACACTTTATAGTCAATTTGGTGAAAATGTGCTTTTAGTAGGAGTTATACAAACACCACTGACAAACAGACAGAGAAGAAAGTGCCAATTTATAGACACTCTGATGTGATCTTCAGAAAATCCCAGAAAAGGAGGTCACGGTGGTTTGACTGACAGCTGAAGGCGGTGCAGAGTCTCTGACTGATTTACTCCAAAACACAGAGACCGAAAAGAGAGAAAAGCACACAGACAAACAGATTTTTATGGATTTATTACCACTTCTCTGGTGCTTTAAAACTCAACAAGCCATTGATAAAAGAAAACCCTCAGAGACACACCGTACAGAAAGTTGAGCAGCTCCGATCAGATCAGCATCAGAGTGTGAGGAGGAGGAGGAGGAGGATGGTGTCTTTCCCTCCTCTCTCTCTCTCTCTCCTGTAAAGACTGCTGTCGCCGCCTAATAATCGCTGACACACCAAAGCCAACACAGCCCAGCGAGCCTTTAATAGTTTTCATTTTTCTTCCTTACAGGACGGCCTCTGAGGTGCCATCATGAATGATCAGCACGCAACACACACACACACACACACACACACACACTGATCCTCTCTCCGGCCATTACTCCTTCTGTGTCTTCCTCACCGCTCATCTCCACCTCACACACCATTTATATAAAATATGTTTCTGCCCACACCTTTCATCACAGGCTCTATTTTCATCACAGAGCCTATTTCAGCTCTTTCACTCTCACTGGTACCAAAAACCATCAAAAAATTCATTCATGAACTATTTCTGGGCTATAATTTATCACGTCTGGGAAAATAAAGAGAAGACACGTCCGGTTTCTCCAGTTTCTATACCAACAAGATCCAGAATGAATGCTGGGGAAAACGAAGAGTCCACACAGGACGGGAACAATCCACCTGAGAGGAAATGTGTCAGCGCTGGAGTGTTTTCTCTTTGAGTCATTAACGGAGCGGTTTGCATGAGTGGAGGAGAAGCAGAGCGCAGAGTCTCAGCAGACGCAGATAATCCCACATCACTGCTGGAAGCGACCAGCAACACTTCCACTTCCACTGATGTCGGCCCCAATATTCCTCTGATTGCAGAGCTGTTCATTCAAAGATTTAAGGACTATCTGTCTCCATATTGAGACATGTACGCAGAATAATAAGTCACACTGACTACAGATGTTTTCACAGAAACTTCCTGCTGTTAATCTAAGATCTCCAAAAGCAGAGTCAGATTTTATTGCCTTACTTTTGATTTTAGATATGCAGATCTGTCCCTGCACTCAAATTTCTCTGGAGCCCTGAAACATAAATTTGAGCCGTTAGCTGTGAGCTATTCTTCTGATTATAAATGGTTTGAAAGCCTGCAAAGATTCAAATGCTCAAAATCAACAGCCATTCTTATATTGAAACATTACTGAATTTAAAATGACACCAGAGCTGATACCAGATTTTGAGGGAAGCCAAGACATCAGGATTTCTCGAGTACCTGGACCTAGGTACTGGACAGGAGGAACATAGTAGAGCAGGAAGTGATGCCAACATGCAAGTATTGCCTCAACTGAACACCAGGAGATCTACCTTTTCATCGACTGATTGAACACTGAACTCTTCATGTTGGTGTGAATATGTGTGAACAGTGTCAGAGAGGTTCTGCTCGGGGAAGGTTTGTTGCTATCAGCTGTTGTTTTACACTTAATTCATATTTTCTTTAGACTTGTGAAGATCACATAAGTAACAAAACAGTCCGCCCTCCGTTTGGTTTCATGTCTTTGTTGATTTCTCTCCCTGTGTTGTTGTTGTTGTTGTTGTTTTTGTCTCTCATCTGCGTCAATCAAAAAAAAGTTCCAGCTGTAAACTCAGATAATCCCGCTGCCAAACTTCTGACTCACTTTCAGCATCAATCAGACACCTCCGACTGTCAGCTGCGAGAGATGTGTGATTGTTTACGATGACAATTTGCATCTTGTTTGTCATGATTGCTTTGCATCAATAATCTTCCCCCTAACCCTCCCGGAGCTCAGACGCTGACATGTTCCCCCCGTCGGCCGCCGTTTTGCTCCTCCTGTCGGGGCTTCCTGCTCCCGTCCTGCCTCTCTGTGCTCGGGTGCCGGGGCTGCAGCTGTCAGAGCGGGGCATGCTGGGAGACAAACACTGAGCTTTTTTAGCACAGCTTGTTTGGATGTTTTCCGCCAAGAGCCTTCATGTCTGGTTGGACACAACGGGATGTGGTGTGAACAGAAATCAACAGAAATCACTGCGATCACTTTGGGTTATGACATGTTTTGTGTCAGTTTGCAGAGAGACACAAACCTGCCTCTGCTACGACCTAAAAATAAGAACGATTGCAGCTTATTTGAGCTAAATCTGTGAAGGAACATGTGATAATTGAGGCTGAGTTTGGCTCGTGCTCGTCCAGGCGTGGCTGAGCTAATGAGGAAGTGATGCTCCTTTTTCTTTTTTTTTTAACTGCTCACATGAAGTTTGTCATCGCTCCAGGAACACTGGGGCGTTTCACACCGGGGCACATACTCCTCCATGATTGATCACTTGGCTTTTAATTTCCTAATTTCCAATCCGCTGAGGGACTTAACTGGAAGTGGCCATTTTTCCTGAGCACCGACCGGCTTCTTTTTATTTCCGCGCAGGGCAAAATGGGGAGAATCTTTCAGCCCATTAAGCAGACTCTGTGTCATAAAAGTTTGGTGGCACGGCTCCCCCCTCTCCTCTCTCTCTCCCTCTCTCTCTCTCTCTCTTTCTCTCTCTCTCTCTCCTGGCTGCAGCAGCATGGAACAGTCTGTTTGATCTGCAGGCTGCAGGTTAATAGAAATCAGCGCGCTCATCAGCAATAGTGGATTGAACTTAACCACCCACCTCCGCCCTGTCAATTCAGATTTAGAAAAAACCTGCTAACACTGGCCGTGCTCTCATTTCCCTCTTGTCAGGTAATCAGTATTTCACTAAAATCCTTTGCAGGAGGAAAATTACAATGACCTGTCCCTGCCTCCTGAGCCTGGGGGATTTTTGGGAAAGCCAGCCATTAAGTGCAAACCAAAGAAAAACGGGAAAAAAAAGCACATTGAAGAGGAATTTATAAGAGGACTCACGAGCCGAGGACAAGTTTGTCCGCCACTTGCGCTTAACTCCTTCGAGCAAACGCAAGAGGGGGGTGTGTCGCTGGAGGAGAGCGGAGACTTCATTACAATGGAGGTGTGGCCAAACAGCAGTATGTTTTGGTTTCATGCTGGTGCATAACCCTCAGGCATCAGTTTCATTTACTACCCTCTTAAGTCACTAAGGACAAAAATGTCCACTTCCAAAAAACTGCTATAAAAATAGAACAGATTAATATTTTTTAATACTTTTTTCTGCATACATCTTTTGAACAACTCCAGCCCTGCTCAAAACTATCCAACATTCAATCATTTTTAGAAATTTAACCTGTTAAATGCCAGTTTGATTACTTGATGTCACTGTTGTTATTTAAGAATGGTGGCTGGGGGATTTTTAAAAAATCAGTCTTGGATATGTCAAAGATTATCCAAAATATTGACTTTGATGCATTGTTAGTTTTTGTGCAGCGTCAGATTTAAAATGTAGTTCCCTGTTTGGACATTGGAGGGCGAAAATGTCCAATTGACAAAAACTGCTATAAAAATAGAACAGATTGATATTTTTTTCTACTTTTTTTGCATACATTTCTTAAACAACTCCAGCCCTGCTCAAAACTATCAAATATTGGCTAATTATCATCAGGGACAGATCTGCATATCTAAAATCAAAAGTAAGGCAATATGATGAAAGTAGAATCTGACTCTGCTTTTGGAGATCTTAGATTAACAGCAGGAAGTTTCTGTGAACACATCTGTAGTCAGTGTGACTTTTTATTCTGCATACATGTCTTAATATGGATACAGATAGTCCTTAAATCTTTCAATTAACAGCTTTGCAACGTGGGAGTAGCGGACAACCGCTACACGACCCTATAATGAGAATATGTGTCTTTCTATCAATGCTATGTGTAGTTGAAGAGAATCTCAATGTGAACTAAAGAGTGGAGAATACTGGAGAACAGGAAACATGCAGCAGCAGGTTCATTAGAGCACGGAGATGGTAGAGGTGGTGTGCAGACACTCATCACTCCCCCTTATCC
Organism: Labrus bergylta; assembly: GCF_963930695.1. NCBI lineage: Eukaryota > Metazoa > Chordata > Actinopteri > Labriformes > Labridae > Labrus > Labrus bergylta. The sequence continues at coordinate 22,169,632 of NC_089214.1, read as the reverse complement.
TGTTGCGTTCGCACATCAACTCACTCAGACTTGTTGTGGAAAAAATACAAGGAAGCTAGAGGAGAAACTCCTGAAGTCCAAAAGGGGACACAGATCCACATTTTCAAACGTGTAGTGTTGTAGTGTAGAGTTTATAGTGTAGAGTTTTTTGGTCCAGAGTTTGATCAGCTCTCACATGAGCACAAACAAACATCACTAACTTGACAAACGGACTCGAGTTCAAGGTGTTTAATCTGAGCCTGTCAGAGACAAAAACATTGCAACCAAGGACTGCATTGCAGCCATTACAGTCTGTTTTATGTCTGCAGGTTGAAGCAACAACTGTGTGGATCCAAAACTTTTTTACTTTCTGGTCATTTAGTCCCCAAATATGATTGGGCCCAGGTTTGAAAAATACAAGACACTTTAACAAAGATCCTGAGAGTGGATTTGATCTTCTCATCAATCTGTCTGCAAGAAAGAGAAAGAGCTGAACTTTTCATTTCCTCTGCTTTTAGTACAATTTAACTCGAGCTTATATTTTCAGCCTTTCTTTTTTTGGTGCCCATATCTTTTAAAACAGATTAATCATTCTTCATAACAAATGTGAACATAAAATGTTCAGAAACTAACAGAAAAAGGTGTAGCACTTGTCTGTTTTTTGTACCGACACTTCTCCATCTTGTTTGAAGACTTTTCAATCAGGCTCCCCGCTCTTACCTTTTTTCCTCTGTTTGCGTCTTTCTTTGGCATAAAACAGAAACCTGAACATGCTCATTTGCATGCCCCAGATCTGAATTTACAGCAAAGATTATTTTGACTCAGGAGTTGGAAAAATACCTCAGTGTTGTGCAAGTTGTTGTTGATCAGAGTGATGAAGGAACTCCAGATCTTTGAGAGGAAATAAACACGACGGGGGTCTTTTCCAAACCAGCCACTACACCCTCTCCCTACCCACTACCCCTCTGTTTGTGCGTCCTCGCGGAGGGTCCGCCATATTAAGTCCTTCCCAAACCAATTAGCGGGGAGTGGTAGTGGGTTATAAAACCCTCCACCAGCGAGTCTGCACCGATGCCGATTTTCGGATCACGTGCAACGCCTATTGTGTCCGGTCGTCATGGAGACAGCAACCTGTGAGTTCAAACACTGCTCCAACTAAGATAGACATTTAATATCGTCATACAGACGTTAACAACTTCAAATGTGTACTGAGGATCAAATATATGTATTTATTGTAAAGTGTTTTATATTTACAGGGACTGTTGCAAAAACAAAAGAATATTAAATCATGTTGCAGACAACTTTTCGCTGTTAATATTTATTTCTTATTTTTCTACTTTTGATGTCTTTGTGAAATCTCAATTCAACAATAAAAAATACACTTTTTGCTTCTCTGATGTTCAACACTATTCTCCTTGTCTTTGCATTAATTTAGGACACCCTGTTCTATGAAATTACAATAAATTAACTGAAATGATAAATTACAATAAACAATGTAGGCTCAATCTAATAGTTTTGTTATAAGTCTACACTAATATAACTGAAGAAGAAGAATCTAGGCTACATAAATATTTTTACAGAATGCATTAGCTACAAAAAAAACTGTTCCCGCAAGATACCACTGAGTAACCATGGTAACACACAGTTCCTGTTTCCACCTGAGAGAGGGAAGTTTGTCCCAAAGCCTGCCGCTGTATTTCTACCCTACACCTTCATGAAGGGGACTTCACTCCCACAGTCTCAGCTTAGACCATTTTCAGACCGGCTAATCAATCCCAGAGAAAAAGATGACGTCAAAGATGATCAGCCTCTAACTGAAGGTTAGGAAGTGTTGGTTGATGGAGAGATGCAGGAAAAAGTAAAAGCACACAAGAAGCGGATAGCATAGATAGCTCATTAAGTGACTGTAACTCCATTAACTGGTTAATTGAAACAAATGGTGGGATGGTTTTGGGATGGGGGAGGGGCAGAGGGGTCACTGTATGTTTGCATGGTATAATCAGGTGTTGATTACAGGCCTCGCTGCTGATTTAGAGACTTCAATCAGAAATACATCTCCATAAGCAGTCAGGTGAGGGGACTTTCAATCATCATTTAATCCTTAATGAAAAGATGAGACACTCAGTAACCCACTTTACAAAGTGCAAAGTTACTGTAAGGGGTTAAAAAAATACGTCCGGAGTCTTGAATCTGTGTTTCAGAGAAGCTAAAATAAGGGAAGGGGGATTTTTCAAACTTTACTTCTTTGCTTTGTGGTTAAGGTGTTTGGAATCGTCGGAGAAAGAGGAAGGAAAACATGTTTGTTGAGGAGTGTGAATCCACTTTGAAGAGCGTGAGGAAGCCCGACATACAACGGACTGGGAATCTGCACATCGTCCTTCCTCTTACGCCCGGTCTTTTATTGTCTTATTTATCGTCTTTTCTCTCTGAATCAATGTTTCAGTCCAGCTGTGAAAAGGTTGAAGGAAAGGCTGTGGTTCTCGGAGGTGAGGCAAGTCGATGCAATCATCCCCCTGCAGAATGAAAATAATGAAAATTTAAAAATCTGAATGTCTATTTCCAGTCAGAAATCTGCCTGGTTAGTCTTTTGGATGAATGAAGTAGGAACAGTGCAGCCTGAGGGAACTAAGAGCTGAGGAAACATAGAGCTGAGGGAACATAGAGCTGAGGGAACATAGAGTTGAGGGAACATAGGGCTGAGGAAACATAGAGCTGAGGAAACATAGAGCTGAGGGAACATAGAGCTGAGGGAACATAGAGTTGAGGGAACATAGGGCTGAGGAAACATAGAGCTGAGGAAACATAGAGCTGAGGGAACATAGGGCTGATATGAGGGAACATAGGCCTGAGGAAACATAGAGCTGAGGGAACATAGAGCTGAAGGAACATAGAGCTGAGGGAACAAAGGCCTGAGGAAACATAGAGCTGAGGGAACATAGAGCTGAGGAAACATAGAGCTGAGGAAACATAGGGCTGAGGGAACATAGGGCTGAGGGAACATAGGGCTGAGGAAACATAGGGCTGAGGGAACATAGGGCTGAGGGAACATAGGGCTGAGGAAAGATAGAGTTGAGGAAACATAGGGCTGAGGGAACATAGGGCTGAGCGAACATAGGGCTGAGGAAACATAGGGCTGAAGAAACATAGAGCTGAGGGAACATAGGGTTGATATGAGGGAACATAGGGCTGAGAGAACATAGAGCTGAGGGAACATAGGGCTGATATGAGGGAACATAGAGCTGAGGGAACATAGGGCTGATATGAGGGAACATAGAGCTGAGGGAACATAGGGCTGAGGGAACATAGGGCTGAGGGAACATAGGGAACATAGAGCATAGGGAACATAGGGAACACAGGGAACATAGAGCATAGGGAACATAGGGAACATAGAGCTGAGGGAACATAGAGCTCAGGGAAAATAGGGCTGAGGGAACATAGAGCTGAGGGAACATAGGGCTGAGGGAACATAGAGCTGAGGGAACATAGGGCTGAGGGAACATAGAGCTGAGGGAACATAGAGCTGAGGGAACATAGGGCTGAGGGAACATAGGGCTGAGGGAACATAGGGCTGAGGGAACATAGGGCTGAGGAAACATAGAGCTGAGGAAACATAGGGCTGAGGGAACATAGGGCTGAGGGAACATAGAGCTCAGTGAAAATAGGGCTGAGGAAACATAGGGCTGAGGAAACATAGGGCTGAGGGAACATAAGGCTCAGGGAAAATAGGGCTGAGGAAACATAGGGCTGAGGAAACATAGGGCTGAGGGAACATAGGGCTCAGGGAAAATAGGGCTGAGGAAACATAGGGCTGAGGAAACATAGGGCTGAGGAAACATAGGGCTGAGGGAACATAGGGCTGAACCCTCATGAACCTTGTGAGTCAGCGTTACTTTAAAAGTTATATTATCCCGAGTACATGAGATTAAAATCAGATTGAAGTTTTTTATCAAATGACATCGGTGTTTAGTTTCCTCTAAATGTTTTTTCTTTACATTTTAAAGCGGTAGAAACTAAATTTCATTCTTTTCCTCCTTTCAGCTGTTTGTGACTTTTGACTTCTTCTCAAAGTCCATGAAATCAAAATAAAAGCAGCTTAGTTTCTTTTAACAATCAGCCGGAGAAGACTAAACGCTCTGTTGTCTGTAGATGGTCGTTTTCTGGGTCAGCGTGAATCCAGATGGGCCGAACTGTGCTTTAAAAACAAATATATTTTAATACTTAGAGGAGGATAAATCTGATGCTTTATTATCATCAAAAATACAAGAAAGGCTTCATAACATGGACCTCTCTTTGAATAACGCCGCTGACCAGCTGTGAGAAATGGTGGAAATATTGTTTTTTTGCTGCAGCAGGGAAACTGAAACATACTGGAAAAGACTGACAACAGCACGCCTGCTTGTTTGTGTTTGGAGTATAGATGGTTAAACGTGTGTTCTGATGAGTGTGTGTTAGTGTGTTTGTATGTGCGTGGTTCTGTGTGTCATGTTGCAGCGAAGCAGACAGGAACACCAGGTGCTGACAGCCACAGAAGTGCGTGATTGTTCCAGAAGCTTCTCCAAACCAGAAGTCGGAGCAGATGCTGGAGATGACAGAGCGGAGAGGGAGAGCAGTGACAGCCTTCAGCGCCCGTCAGGAGGACGCTGCTGCAGCTCGCCGTACCCGATGCTGCGTCTGCAAGCTGTGCTCATCTGAAACGTGAAGGAGCAAAAATCTGTGCTGACCGCCCTGCAGTGACGTCACAAAGAAGACACCTCAGACATGTTGAAGACATGTTCTAAATCTGCCTGATATGTTTGGTTCACTAAACGTTTTGTTATCTCACGGGAAAGTATAGAAAATAAATCTCACTAGATTTACAAATATTGTACATGTCATCCGAAGTGCTTTAAACTAAATAGATAGATAGGAACTTTATTAATCCCTTGGGAAGGTTCCCTCAGGAAATTCAGATTCCAGCAGCAGGTAACACCAAAGGATAGAACAGCACACAGATACAAAGAATAAAATAAAAACACAAGTTGTATACAAATAATATACTGTACACAGTAGCAGCAATAGATATGTCTAAATAAAATATACCGGTACAGATTTATAATAAAATAGCAGCATCAATAAAAAAAGGTAGCAGTAGTTATGTTGTTTTGTATTTGTCCTTTGTGATTATAAATAGATAATTAACAATAAATAATGAATAATGCAAGCTGTTAGGATTGTGTTGTGGTCAGTTCAGGCCTATTTCTCCCCCCCATCCTCTGTCCTCCTGCCCCCCCTCCTCCCTCCAAGTGAAGAGTAATGTCCTCTTCTTCTCTGAAAACGTCCCCAAGCTTCATTCTGGACCGATATTATGTTCCAAAATTCAGATTTCACAAATTCCTGGTTCTGCATTAAAACATGAATAATAAATTTAAAAAAAACTCCCTTAGGCCTGGCTCGTCGGGGTGGCATGTCAGCTCACACTATATGACTGGATCCTTTATGACACCCAACCAGACGTTGAGATTTAGGTGCTCACACTGAACAACCAGATTGTCAGACACGACCTGAGAGCTCACACTGTACGCGTGAAAATTAGTAATACAATTTAACATAGTTTAAATACAGAACATGAAACTGAAGTGCTGCAGAAAGAGTTTATAACTATTGCCTAATTCCAACTCGTGTCTTTCGTTGGGCCTTTAGGGAAACAGAGTAAAAATGTACAACAGTGGATCACATCAAACGATATGAGGATATATTAAAATACATGTACAACAATATGAAAATACAAATGCTATAAACCAGTTTAAAGTACAGATTTAAGATTTTAAAGCAGGCACAGTTCTGCTTTACTTTCAGCATTTCTCCTTTTTGTAAAAGATTTTAAGACTGAGATTAATTTTATTTCAGGTGTTTAATGTGTTCCAGAGTTTACCTCCTTTGATGGAGAAAGCTGATTGTCCAAATATAGGTCTAAAAAACCAGGATATGGACCCAATAACAGATCAAATAGGATTTAATCAAACTAAAGTTTGAAAGACAAAAACATTAGCTTACTGCAGGAAAACGTTCAAACTAAACCCACAAACAGAGAAACAAAAACAGGAAACTCTGAAAACTAAACTCAGGATTATCAAAAGGAAAATAGACAGGAAACCGAGACAAACAAGGGTACAATTATCAAAATAAAACAGGAAATCACAAAAACAAGGAACAAATGAGAGTAACTAATGACAACAACAACAAATAAGATTCAAGTTATTTTCATTCCATCTTAATAATTAACGTTATGTGAAGCTTAACAGAAAATATAATAAATCAGTTTGTATTTAAATATAGAATGATAAAATAAAAGGCATCACCTGTATAAAAAACAACAACAACAACATTTATATTTATTACAGCCTTAAAGTGATTCTGGAATGAGGAGGAATAAATCTGTTACAGTTCAATGAGGTTATACTGCTCTCTAGTGGTTCCTGGATGTTACTGCAGACATTCATTTATATTTCCACATGCTGAAGTCCAAATATTACATTTGTTATTTTGCAGAAACAAAATATTTGGTTTTTGCAATCATCCTTAACTTTTCGAGCTTGTTTTTTCTTGCATTAGAAATGAAAATATTTTAGATATTCTGCATGTTGTCCTGTTTTCCCTTCAGGGAGAGTTGTTGAGAATCCTTGAAGGAGACGAGGCTCCATCCTGCATCCTGCATCCTCTCCCATTATCACGTCCTAATAGCTTGCTCAATGGTGCGTCATGTTCTGCGGGTTCACTGGTCAACCAAGACACACACCATTAGGCCGAGCAAACGCTGCCTTGCAATGCTACACAAAACACACCTTATTTGTATCACATTAGCTCCTTGATGTGGCATAGCATATTATATCAACAGCTGCAATTTATCAAACAATTTCTAGCAGTGATTTGCTTCGCCAGCAGCAGAGAGCATCGCCGCCGCCTTCGATTCTTTTCCTCCATGAGAAGCTGCGGCAGCAAATAAATTAAACATGTGTCATTGAGCATGCTAAATGGCTTGCAACACATAATCATCTAAATAATTATGAGGCTGCCATTAAAGAGAGCGAGATGGATGACACACGAGGCGTTATGGAGAAACTGGAGGTAATGGTGCACGGCATGATGTGGGAGAGGAGAAAACGGCGAGATGGTGGAGGGGATAAAAAGGGAAAAAGCTGTTTTTTTTCCCCCCTGTGTGATTCCTTTCGTCGCCCTTTTTTAAAATCCCAGACTCAAAGTGCTAAGGGACAATAGGGTGATTAGCCCAATCAGAAAAAGCAGTGAGGGATTGTGGGTAGGCTGTGGCGGCGCTCACAGCCGTCTTTTTGTCCTCCCACATTTCATTAATCAGCAACCTGAGGCCCCGACAGAATCAGCTCAGCAGATTGGCAGCTCGCTCATTTGTTCCCGTGTGGCAATCAGAGAGGAAAAGAAATCAGTTCAGCACCTTTCTTCACTATTAGCTGACATTATAAAGCAGCGCTTTGTGCTCGCTTTCTTACTTTTCTCATCTTTTCTTTCACGCTGCTGAAAATAAACGTCCCCGACACCAAACGTGACCTCCATTAACCCTCAGACAAGGTGTGTGTTTTTTTCTCCTTAGTGGGGACAATGCTGACAATTTAAACTGCCTGTTAAATACACAAAGACATAAAAATAGATAATGCTTATTTCTAATATTAAACCTATTTAAAACGGCATATTAAGAATGGTTTCTGCGTTTACCATCAGCTGCAGAAAAGAGTCCGCCATCAAGAGTCTGAAAGGTGCACTGAGAAACTTTTTACCGTTCAACTCAAGACCGCAAAATGTTTGCAAAACAAAATCCTCTACACCTGTTTAGAGAATGACTGTGCATAGAGTCAGTGAATTATCAGAAATCAGGGAGAGAGAGAGAGAGAGAGAGAGAGAGAGAGAGAGAGAGAGCGAGAGAGTGGGGAATGACATGCAGGAAAAGACCAACAGGTTGGATCCTAACCTGGGCCGCCCGCCTTGAGGACTGCAACATCCATACAAAGAGAACATGCTCTAACCCTCAATTTCTACACACTCCGTGCACGCAACGTTCCATTAGCCAGCTCTGCATGGGTCTGTAAACCTTTCTGTGTTCTAACCTCTCTCCATTTTTCAAAAGCATCTCCAATATTGATCCTAGTTTGAGCACGTTTCTGCTCGTGGAGCTTATTAGAAACATGCAGAGGCTTTTTAGGTCGGGTACAATCACTTCTATCTGAACCACTTCTCTTGACCGCTTCCATCACTGCAACACCTGTTGACCTGATAACTGCTCTCATATCTGACAAACCGAGGGGTGTCCAAAACGGCCGTTTGGGGGTGTCTTAAAACCGCCTACCTTCTCTGGTCCAAACAAATCCAGAGCATTCAGGAGCAGAATCTAAAGGTAGAAGGAGGACATACTGACTGCTGCATTGTTGTCAGAGAAGCCAGCACTGCATGTAGAGGTTGTTTCTTTGACTCAACTCCAAAAAAGTTGAAGACAGGTGTTCTATGTTTTATGTGATTATCTCGTTTTTTGTAATAATTAAAATGCAGGTCAAACTTATCTAATAGCAAAAATAAAACAAAGGATGATTTCATTTAAGGGTAACAAAACATTTTGCCGTCACAATGAGCAGATACTTGTTGAAAAACTTTCCTTGACATAAACTTTCTGGGTGTAGTTCATCTGTCAGGCAGCAGATCTTCTCCTGGGAGTGACACAGATTGCACTTCTTCCCCTTTAGGACACAAACTTTAGCACAAAACCTCATCTTAACAGAAACGAGCAACCTGACCGACAGCCTGCAGCCAATAAACAAACAATCAACGGGAGCCTGTATTGCACAAACCTGCTCAAATTGGGACCTGATTCCCCCAGGGACACAGTCAGCGATGCAATAAGGGAGGAAGCTTTGGAGTAAAATTAGAAGCGGGAGATGTAATTTGATGAGTGACCTCTGCTGGAGAACCTCCATGGTTTCCATTAAAGCCTGATACTATATTAAGGTCATAGGATCTCACTTGGTGTTGGCCATGTTGCCTCATGTACACTGGTCAAAAACGCCAAGGTACAAGGTTTCTGTTCTCAATGTTTTTATTGGATTATAGATTTGAAAAATGAATCAGAACAAAAGGACTCAGAGTGCAAAGACCTTTCCACCTGTTGATAAAGAAGCTGCAGAATTATTCAGATCACTTCCCGGTGTGTTTCAGGATTTCAGTGGTCCAGTTTGATACGTTGTACTGGAACCACACATTTAAAAGAACACCAATTTACACAAAGGAATTCTGAACAGTGGCTGAGGTAGAGACACAAACTCTGAATAGTCAAACAACCCTAAACGATTTAGACAGATGCCAAAACATTCACAAATGTTTATTTTTTATTTTTTTGGAAAGTTTGGGTATCAAACATGATGGACACACAAAAAAAATGACTTAGTGGATGGACCCAGTGTTTACTTTTTTGTTTTTTCAAGGCATGAAATAACCACAAAATCATCTTCACTGCTTGATGACTCCATTTTGTCTTGCACTGCAACTCTCCTCAATAAATAGAAAAATAGACGCATCAGACTCATCAAGGTTGCAAGATTTCTGTGTGAAACATTTTTCATAACATTACCAATCCTAAAAAATCATCTGAAAAAAGAAAGTACTCCATGTGCGAAGACCTTTAGTCTGTTTTTTCTTTCGGCTGCGTTTTTCGGATGTCTGTAAGGAAGAGGATTAGATCCACTGAAAAATGTTTTTTGGTTCTGACTTTTTTTTTTAGGATTCTGATTTTAATCTCAGAATTCTGAGAAAAAAATCTGAATTCTGAGATGGAAGTCAGAATTCAGATTTTTTTTTCTCAGAATTCTTTAAGAAAAAAAAGGCAGAACCAAAACATTTCTTTTCAGTGGGCTTAATCCTCTTCCATATATCTGTCTGTGGTCCATCGTACAGAAAATGTGTTTGATTTGCAAACATTCTCTAGTGATTAACTGGGGACAAAACAGATCTTCCAATAAAACTGGAATATAAATGTTATCTTTATGGAAGGAGCAGAATGATTGTTTTACTGTCTATTCTCTCTGAGGTATGTTTCCAGCTCAGCTGTCTCTCAAGAGGTCACTGCAGTGGTTCAAACCTTTCTTAAAGCCTCACGCCTGGGAGACTGTACCTGCAACCCACACGTCACATTTGCACTCTTTGTGGCTTATAGTCTCTGAACACACCATTAAACCTCTCCTCCAACACCAGACCTTCAGACATGAACACATTCATTTCCCTTCAGTGCTGCAGTGTATTCATCCATTCAGGATCATTTCCATTACAGGCTCCAAGGATGAAGCTAACAGAGTGTAACCGACATGCAGACACAGAGGCGGCTCTTAAAACACACACACACACACACAGTCTATTTACCGTGCAGGTAAACTGTGTGAAACAACGCTGATGGCAACCTACTCGTCAGCTCAGATTTCGGCACTGTATGCAGCTCGATGTGACCGATAATGTTTCTCACACTTGTATGAGTTGATGGTTTTATTGAAAGCTTAAAATGTCCACCTTTCACTTAAAGACAGGGTTGGTCAATTTCTAAAACTAGCATGATTTTGAAAGTAGCATTCCCCTAGCGCTTCATCTGCAACCATCCCCTCCCCTCTGTACTCCCTCATAAGCCACGCCCCCTCACTTACATACAGAGCTCCATCCCTCCAGAAGTGGACCTCAGCTCATCTCTTACATTGTGTAGAAACTACGTCGTCTCAGGTCTCATTCAGCGGTACGTAAACTCACAGTATAAACTCCTAAAGTCATCGGTGACGCTCTTTGAGTGTGAGCTAGAGCACGCAAGAGGTAGAGAGCGAGCAGGGAGACAGGGAGGCGTCTGATTGGTTCATCAGATTGGTACCTCGTGGCAGACATTGGTTGAAGTTTTTACAGACTTACAAACTGATACAGATGACAGATTGTCTTTGTTCCTTTTTCAGAGAACATGAGTTATTAATTTCTGTCAGGACCTAAAGACAATTTCAAATAGAATCCAAAAAAGTGAATCTGGAGGAAATGACCAACCCTGTCTTTAATGCTGTAGTTAATGTTGACATAATCATGTGAACCTGCGTGCATTATGTTGCTGCTGCATAAATAAAAACAACAACTTGGATGACATTTTCCTGAAGATGACATAACTGAACGGATAACAGAGCTTTCATATGAGACAAGATCGGATCCAGTATGAAGAGGCTCTCCTGGAGTTTCCAGCTGGCAGCGTCGTCTCTTCAGTTTCCAGCAAAGCCGCCTCCTCAGCAGCACCATGGAGTGAAACCATATGATTGCTGTAAGCGCCTGAGGAGGAAGGAGGCACGCTAATGTAAAGCAAGCAATCCCCTCTCCACAGAGAGAGAGAGAGAGTGTGTGTGTGCACTGTGGAACAGGACAGGTGGAAACTGAACTTCATATCCTCACTAGCTGCCCCAAATATAAAGACATTAGAGACACTTCCTTTCCCAGATTTAATGATCAAATCCCCGGCTTTCTGTCCCTCCCTAAAGAGGAACAGATGAGAATCACTCTGGGAGAAGAGAGCTGTAGAGATATCAGCAGAATATGTGTCTGCATGTCATCGAGTGAGAGAGGGTTCTATGTAAGTTATTTATATTCAAGGTTCTTCATGTCACAATACATGTCTGGTCACAATATAAGACATGTTTACTCATCTGTAAATAATTTGTATTACTCTTTTATGTAATTGTGTTTCACGTCATTATTTAATTTCATATTATTATATATATTTGTATTGTATATTTTGCTTGGGCAACATGTTTTTTGTTTAACGTCATGCCAATAAAGCCATTTGAATTGAATTGAACTGAGAGAGAGAGAGAGAGAGAGCGAGAGAGAGAGAGAGAGAGAGAGAGAGAGAGAGAGAGAGAAAAGCTGCACAGACACAAGAGAGAGTCGAGCAGCTCTTTTAAGATAATGAGAACTTCTTTCTAAACTGATTTTGGTAACACTTTATAATAACCATCATCTATAAAGGGTAAATAAGGGTAAATAGATAGTTAATTAACCATTAGGTAATAGTTATTTACTGTTAACAAACAATGAAATGATAGTTAATAATGTTTGCTAATGATTTGTAATGCTATAATTTATGTTATGTTAACAGTTTATTGATGCACACATTATAACATTTCATACACTTTATAAAGAGTTAATGATGACCAAATGATTTATAAACCTTTAAGGGATGGTTTATAAAACAATAGATAATTTATATTTTATCAATGATTAATAATTGGTTTATAAACAATCACCTGACTGTGATAAAGTGGAATGAATGGCTGGGTAAAAAACAATATAATATTTCTTTTGGATGCCTGCTTGATGATATTGCTAAATGTAGCCCAGGTAACTATGACACATTCCTCTATTTTAAAAACACTCCTCTATTTTAAAAACAACATATATGTAGTGGAGGTGTAACTCAAGTTATTGAAAGATAGTTAGAACTCATTTTATGCCTAAAGAAGATGATTGAAACATAACAAATACAATCATATCTAGTTGTCTCATCAAGTCACTACTAAGGGTTAACTTTCTGTTGTTGTCTTTGAGTGATTTGGGTTAGGGTGAGTTTCATGAGTTTGTAAGTGAGCCACTCGGTGAACTCTATTAGTCCGTGGGCCGGCCAATCCAAGTACCAACGCCTTATTTGCTGCATATTTTCCTACAAAAATGAAATCATAGGATGGGTTTAATATGTAGCCAAAAGCCTCTTGTATTCATATGTCATGTGTCATACTACCTCACTGAAATCACAGGGTGCTTCCATGACTATGTACAGAGCGTACTGTAAGACAGAAGTAGTGAAGTTCATGATAGATAAAACATACAGTATATCTCTTAAGATACTTTTCAGAATATAGAAGACCACCAGTCACCACGGCTCAAAACATCAGCATATAGCTCTTTATAGATTCTTCAAATTAAATAATTCAGAGTCAGGATATTAAACATTTTTGAGAAAACCTGTTTTTTCCTTAATAAAGTGATATTATTAAGGATATATAAATGACCCCTACATCAAAATAAAGAGAAAATACCAACAGTTGACAGAAGAGATTATTCATGGCTCTATATTTATTCAGATTTGATTTGCAAACTCTGTTTTTGCAGCTGATTCTAGATGTTGTGCCGACCTCTTGTTGTCTCCAAACTCGTCCGTCTCTTCTTTAAATGGAGTCCTCTGTTTGCTTTGAGGTCTCAGCTGAAACAAACAAACAATACAATGGTTTAGTGGACATACATCACAAATCAAATGAAGTTCATCTAATGTCAGAGAAATGTTCCTCAAAGTGAGCAATGTTTTCTTAAGAATATATTCAGAGCTGTTTTCATGAAGTTACCATTGACACTTGTCTCTCGTCTTTTCTTCTTCTCTCTCGTTGTCGGTCTGTTCATTCAGCCTCATCCTGTCTGTGTCCTCTGTGCTGCTTCCTGTCTCCTCTGTTCTGTTGTTCACGGCTCTTCTTTAGATTTCACCTCCTGTTCCTGAAGAAAAAAAACAAAAAAAAGAATCAAAAAGGATTCCATGCTGAAAACAAACATTGTGTAGGAATCAAACTCACCTTTTTTAGATCCCACCTGTCCGCTGAGGGAATGAATCAAAGAGACGCTGGGACATTCAATGAACCAAAAAGTTCATTTTGATGAAACAAAATGTAGCTCACATGACCTGATATTATGTGACATCATTAATCATCACATCAGATCAGATCACATGACGAGACAACACATCACAACACAACGTAACACACAAAGACACAACAAGACACAACAAAACACAACAAAACAAGACAACACATGACATGAATAACACCACATAACACATAAACACAATATAATATAGAAACATATTATCTGAAAAAAATCAAATAACAACAAAATAGAAGCCAACACATGACGTAATATAACACAACATTACATATTTACACAATAACACAACATGATGTGAAAAAACATAAAATCTGAAAAAATCACAACATCACATTAATATCCCCTGACTATGTTTTCAAGTTTCCAGTTTTCTATTGTTAAGGCCTTAAGATCCAGAGTTTACCGTACTTGGATGAGAGGAGGAGTCGAAGCGGAGCAGAGGTTACCAACAGAAACGTATCAAAAAGTTATCAGACAGTCTGAGCCCGTTGTTAGTTGATGAGCTGGTGAGGGAGCCTGAACCTGAATCTCAAACAAGAGCTGCGACAATAAATGACAAACACTAAACAAGATTCATGTTCAGTGAGTAAACACACTGCTATGTGCCTACAGTGAGAGCAACCAGAAGTTCATAATAACATGAATAGATGCTGTCACTGTGACCTGTTGTTACCTGGAGACACAGGTGCATTAGAACCAAATGCCAATACAAGAAGAGGCCAGATAACCAAATAGCCTGGATAAATAGCTAGTAAGCACAATGTTCATGACATTAATGTGGTATGAGACTGAAGTTATCTAAGATGCAAGAGTTCATAAAACAGCTGACTTGCCCCTTACCCACATTCATTTCAAAGGTTAGAGCAGCAGGAGAATGGCAGGTACCAGGAACTAAAAGTAACAGGTTTCTCATCACACAATCCTGATAACCATGCAAGAGTGATTCAAACAATGTAACAAGCCAGGTACATTTAGATTATGTTTCTATCATACTTCATATTCAGGTTTTTTTTCTGATGCGACCATATTTGGACATGAGGAGGAGGAGCTGGAGAGGAGCAGGAAGTTAGCAAATGTCAAGTTATCAGACCAAAAGTCCTTACTTCTTATCAGTTCAGTAGCTGCTCAAACAGCTAGTTTCCAGAATGAGTTTCTGCATTAAGTGATAGAAGGTGATAACATCACAAACACATCACAACCATAGACTGTAACATTGACGTAAACACTGTGATATAACCCTCGCTTTTGTTGCCTTTTGGAAGCGTTTGTTACCTGGAGCCACAGGTGACTTGAGGAGAGGGTGGAGCTGAGGAGGAGCGCTACATGAGAACAACTTTGTGCAGGAGATGTTCAGTATAATGCTGGAGGAGGAGCTGGAGAGGAGCAGAGGTTAGCAAATGCTTCTTTAGCATGTGGCTAATTCATTAGCTGCCTAAAGAAAGTGATAACAGAACATTACATCACAACCATAGATTTGTTAAATGAATAGATGACCCCACTGTAATAGAACTCATTATTTTGTTGCCATGTCAAAGCCTTTTGTTACCTGGAGACGGAGGTGACCATGTTTGAATACAACGGTGGAGCTGAAGAGGAGTGAAGCGCTGGCAAAAGCCAAGTTGTACGACCAAACAATGTAACAGTGTTAAAACACAGAACAACACAGTATACCAGGTACAGTGAGCAAAGACACTGATACCATGAGCACAGTGTTTAAATTATTCAATGAAATCCTGGGTCTTTCATTTTCACATTTCTGTGATCTGTGAGGAGGAGCTGGTGAGGAGCAAGAAGTTAGACCAAAAGTCAGGACCTCTTATTAATTCATTAGCTGCTAAAACAGCTAGTTTTCTTCACATTATAGAAGAGTTATAACATCACAGCACATCACAACCATAGACCGTTAAAATGGATGTAGCCACTGTGATGTAAACTTTGGTTTGTTGTCTTTTTAAGCCTTTTGTTACCTGGAGCCACAGGTGAACATGTTTTGAGGAGCTGAGGAGCTGAGGAGGAGCGCTATATGTGAACCACGACGTATGCTGGAGATGAATATTATAATGCTGAAATGCATTTTTGAAATTCAACTTTTTCTTCTGTGACCATATTTGGAGGAGAGGGTGGAGCTAAAGAGGAGCGAGATGTTATCAAGTGCCAAGTCATCAGACCATACAGGAAGTGCCCAAAGAGTTGAAGAGAGAAAACTACATCACACATCACAACCTTAGTCTGCAAGAATATCTTATCTAAACTTAACATAACTTATCTAAACGTATCTAAGCTTAACTTATCTAAACTTATCTAAACTTCACTTATCTAAACTTAACTTAACTTATCTAAACTTATCTAAACTTCACTTATCTAAACTTAACTTAACTTATCTAAACTTATCTAAACTTAACTTATCTAAACTTAACTTAACTTATCTAAACTTATCTAAATTTAACTTAACTTATCGAAACTTATCGAAACTTATCTAAACTTAACTTATCTTATTCTATCTTATCATATTCTACCCAACACGGGAGCTTATCTCTAGTGAGGACGCTTCCGTGGAGGCTCTCCTTCCACCCAAGCACTTAATAGTCTTTGGTTTGTTTAACTACATTATTTAAAAAATGGTAAATGGACTGGACTCACAGCTCTTTTCTCGTCTTCTGACCATGAAAACACTCTGCATGTAGCCTATAACTTTCCCAACAGATTTATTGAAAAATTTTTTTGCCCATATTAACCCTTCCATGCATGAATTATATCAGGTAACCAGTTTTAAATGCAATTTGCAATTTTAGGACATGCAAGGTGACATTATTTTATTTTAAATTCATAATTCTGAAGAAGTTACAGAAATTTCCACCAGAGTGGACATAATGCAACCCTAAAATGCAAAAAATACTTGTATTTATTTATTTTGGAGTGCATTAACTTTTTATCTCATCATCTCGACATAAAATGGGCAATAAAAAAATTCTCAACAAAGTTTCAATTTTAATATTTTTAACTGGCGGAAATTAGCTTCCATAGCCTGATTGGATTAAATATTAGATTTCACTATGCACTTTTAATCTAAAAATGCTGAAGCAGAGTTACCCTAGAGCAAATCTAACAGGGGGAATCAGATAAAAAGTAATTAACAAAACTCCCAGCGATAACCTCCTTCATAAGTTGGGCAGTATGCTCAGGTCTCAAAATGTATGTAGTCTATCGTGCCGGTTCAAGAACCCCTCACTGCAAACTGACTGTGGTCAGAGTGCTCAGCGCTCAATATGGCCTGAAGAAAGTAGGCCACTCTCCCGGGCCTTGTAGCCAATCATTGCAACGCGGTCTGCATGAACTCGTCTGCGTTGTTACAAAAATCTCGGAGGTTGAGCTGGGCGCTCAGACCCTCCACAGACCCTCCTCTCGCGATTGCGCAATATCGCCGCGCCGACCGCAAGAAGCATGAAACCTGATTCAATGAGTCGCAATGTGCAGCACATGGCCAATTTACATAACATTATTTTCCCGTGAAAACACTGTGGAAAGATTTGAAGTCTGGCTAGCAAGCCAGCCTTTCTGTTAAACATGCTGTCTGATCATATTTACTGTTTGGTAGCTATAGGTAAATTTGTTGAGAGAAATGTGTGCTAGCTTGAAGGTAACTTCATTCAGCTTTCTGGTTCATTATTATCTCAGGCAACATTAAAGTGACAGCTGGTCAACACATGTAATAAGAGAGGGAATATAAACTTAATGAAAATCAGCAGGAGCTAATGTTACATATTTAATGATAGAAGAGAAAATATTGCCATACTTGATGACTGCATTATGACGCTCTCTCAGACGCTGCTCTGAGAGCTACTTGCATAGTGACTGCCCTTCACATCACCCCTTAGTAGAACATGGTAAGCCCAGTTCTGCAAATACATCCCATTTATAAAAAGGGACTGAAGGTTGGGAGCACGGGTTCTTCATGTTTCACTGAAACTTTATCAAACAGTTAGATCAGAACATAGATATAGACAAGCAATTGTGTTTTTCTTATTGTTTGCACTGCTTCTTTAGTCTGAATGCTAAAAATCGTCTGTAAATTAACATTTTAGAGTTGATATTTTTAAAAAATCTTCCCGGGGGAGCATGCCCCCGGACCACCCTAGGGAGTTTGGATCCATGTCACCTTTTTCATCTCTTATGAGTTTGGACCCCTGTACAAATATTACAAGCATTAGTTGCAGGTTTAGAATAGTCATTCACATATTGTTTATGAATGGTTTATCAACCATGTATAAAACAATTGTTAGTTTTATAAACATCAGTTCCAACTTTATAATAACTATCCAAATAATGTTTATAGATGCTCTACACATTATTTATTAAATATTTACAAAGTATTATAATCTTCAGTTCCAACTTTACAATAACATCCAGATAATGATTGTAGATGGTTTATAAACCAATTATTAATCATTGATAAAATATGAATTATCTATCTAAAAAATATTTATAGATGCTTTACAAAGTATCAGTAAGGGATTATAATCTTCAGTTCCAACTTTATAATAACCATCCAAATAATGTTAATAGACGCTTTATAAAACATTTACAAACCATGAACAAATATCTGGTCCATGTATCTCTGTAATGTTTATAGATGTTTTATAAACCATCTCTTAAAGGTTTATAAATGATTTGGTCATCATTAACAAACACTTTATAAAGTGTATGAAATGTTATAATGTGTGCATCAATAAACTGTTAACATAACATAAATTATAGCATTACAAATCATTAGCAAACATTATTAACTATCATTTTATCACTTGTTAACAGTAAATAACTATTAACTAATGGTTAATTAACTATCTATTTACCCTTATTTACCCTTTATAGATGATGGTTATTATAAAGTGTTACCGCAGACATTAATACATTACATTTGGTTATTATGCATTTGTCATGATGCAGAAATAATTTATTATCATTCTCACACTAAACTTCATTAGTCTGAGATACCTCGATGTGCCACAAATGTTCTCTCATATTCTGATACTTTAATCTCTGTTATTGCAGAGCTGAAATATTAAGGATTCCTTTATCAGATTTCTCTGATAACTCTCATGGGTTCTTCCACACCTACTCACATTCACACCTACGGGCAATTAAGAGTCCCCAATTAACCTAACGAGCATGTCTTTGGACTGCGGTAGGAAGCCGGAGTACCCGGAGAGAACCCCCGGGGATTCAACCCTGGAACCTTCTTTCTTTTTAAATATCTCTTTATTAATTTGACAGGTATCGTGATACAATAATTATTAAGGACATTTTTTGGGGGGGTAACATGTCACATACCCCCCCTCCCCACCCATACATATACACAGGCAGACATGCGCACACACACATAGACACATAAATTACAATAACATAACCATACCAGGGGACAAAAAGAAAAGACAAGCACAAAACACAAAACACACACACAAAACAAATATATAATATAATAATACTAAAGAAAAATAATGATAATGATAAAAAAAATATATAATAGTAAAATGAAAAAAACAACGATATAACAGTGATATGTATCTATTCCTTCCTTCTTACATTGTTATACAGAGCATAGATAGAGAATCAACTGTCCTGTAGTGTCTTTAAATCTATTATATAATTGAGCACAGGGCCCCAGACAGATACAAATTTTTCACATGAACCCTTCAAGTTGTACTTTATTTTCTCCAAATTTAAGAACATCATGAGGTCCTTTAACCAGTCCGAAGCTTTGGGGGGAAATGGTGATTTCCATCCCAATAATATTCTTCTGCGAGCTAGAAGATATTCAAAGGCAATGCAGTCCTTCATTTTTCTACTGATTATTTGATTACTGGCAGTACAGTAAAATAGCAATTTCTGGACATGGTGTCAGCAACATGTTTAAAGCCGTTGGAAGGTGTTTAGACATAGTTGTCCATAAACCATGCAAGCTGGGACAGGACCAAAACATGTGTGACATGTTTGCTGGAGACATATGACATCTATTACAAGTGTCTGAGATACTGGCGTACATTTTGGAGAGTTTGTAGTTAGTAAAATAGGAGCGATGGACAACCTTAAGTTGTATCAGTTTAAGTCTGGAACAAGACGAGCTGTCATTCACTCGGGCTAAAACACTACACCAGTCATTGCCATCTATAGCTTTACCAAGTTCCTCCTCCCAGTCTTTTTTGATATTGTCCAGAGAAGTTTCTCTGAGCTGGCATATTAGAGATATCCCAGATTTTTGAGATGAGGCCTTTCTGATTTGTGGGCATATCCAAGATTGAGTCAATTATAGAGGTAGGAGGAGTATTAGGAAAGGAGGCATTATTTGCTTTAACAAAATTGCGGACTTGGAAGTATCGAAAGAGGTGAGAATGTGGCAAGTTAAATTTTTCCACACAATTCACTGAAGCTACAAAAAATGTTGACAGCATAAAGGTCCTTTAGTACGACAAGAACTGAGGTCTGCCATAAAGAAAAGGCCATATCAGTGCCAGGAGGGAGGAAGAGATCGTTGTTATGGATCGGGCTATGGTTAGATAATCCCTGGAGCCCAAAGGCCAGTCTAAATTGAGTTCAGATTTTTAAAGTGGAAGTGACGACTGGATTACACGTAAATTGGGTTGGTCGTATGGGAAGTTTAGCATAACCAAGAGTGAGGAAGAGGGGCAGGATTTGGCTTCAAGTTAACACCAGCTGAATGTTGGTTCCTGGACGCAGAGTGAAATTTTGTGAATATTTGTTGCCCAGTAATAGTTTCTTAAATCAGGTAGTGCCAATCCACCTGCAGATCTCTGCCTTTGTAAGAACTCTCTCCTGATCCTGGGGGTCTTGCCTTTCCAAAGGAAGGAGGTAATTAGTTTATCTATTGCACAAAAAAAAGGATTTAGGTAAGAAGACTGGAAGACATTGGAAGAGATACAGAAAACACATTCATTTTTACACAGATAACCCTTCCAGCAAGGGATAATTGTAAGCTGTTCCACCTTCCTAAGTCCTTTTTGAGCTGATCAATTAAGGGAGGAAAATGCTTTTTGTAAAGGTCTGATAGTTTTCGACAAATATTCACGTAGTATGTAAGTAAGTATTTAAAACTGATTCTAGACATCTTAAAGGAGAGGTGCCTCTTAGGGATCTGAAAGGCTAGATTGTTTACAGGGAAGTATTCGCTTTTGGAAAAGTTAAGTTTATAACCTGAGAAAGATCCAAACCTATTTAGTAGCTTGATTGTCTGGGGAATAGTAGATATCGGATCAGAGATAAACAATAATAAATCATTGCATAAAGAGAACGTGTGTGTTCCGAGCCACATCTAAGGATACCTTGACTAAAACTGGCGGATTTAAGTGCAATCCATAGGGGTTCTATCGCAGTTGCGAACATCAACGGGCTCAGAGGACACCCTTGGTGCGAACCTCTGCTAAGTTTAAAATATTGAGACTTCAACCCATTAGTGCTTACAGAGGCCTTAGGTGATGAATATAAAAGCGTTATCCAGGATATAAATTTGAACACAATGCAAAATCTCTTAAGCACCTCGAACAGGTACCCCCACTCCACTCTATCAAACGCTTTTTCCGCATCCAGAGAAATCACCACTTCAGCTGTCTCACTTGATGCTGGAGAGGAAAGAATATTGAGAAGTTGGCGAATGTTTGAGAAGGAGTGTCGGTTTTTCATGAACACGGTTTGGTCTGGTGATATGATGGAACCTTTTTTCTGTGAGACAACAGCACTACACAGCATCACCGTTCAGCCCCAAGACAATAATGAGTCTGTTAAAGCAGCAAGTTTGGTACCTGTAATTTGCTCGTCGTGCCACTAGATAGAGACAGTGAGCTAAAACCTCGCTGCTCAGTGATCTGTTCATTCATTGCATGTTTTAGGATTGGAAGAGATTTTAAGCAAATGTGCAGAAACACAAAGCAGCAAAAGAGCTAAAAGCACAGTAATCAATATTTGTCTCTGTTTGTTTTTCAGCTTTTGGGAAAATGGAACTAGATCTGGATCAAATCAAAGGCTTAAAGGCTTTAAGGCTTTAAGGCTGATAACTGCAATAAGCACATTTCCTTGTCATTCGGGCTGCAGTGGATTGTTTCAGTAATGCATTTCTAAACAATAGGTCGGTTGAAATTGGACCCTTTACCATAAGGCATTCAACCAGATGTCCTTTTTTAATTTTAGAACGATTCTAACACTGCATAAACATCAAAACAGGATTACATCCAAGTCAGCTTTCAAGAACGACTTTACTGTTTACTATTATCTTATGTTTAATCTTTATTGACTGTTTGTCTTTCAGAGGCTTGAGTGTTTGGGTTCATGTCTTATGTATATCCCTTTTGTCATTTTACTGAACCATTTTTTTGTAATTATATCAGAGTAAATGTGCTTTAATCTTTTAAATTTTGATTGCTACATCTCTTTTAAGCACTAAGACACTCGAGAGACCATGTATTCATCAGGCCATCTTTACAAATAATAATTGGCTGTATATTTATTCGTCTTTAGAACAACATAAAAAAAGTTTTTAGACACTGAGTGATGAATAAGTAAGAAATGCACGCAATAAAGGCATAACAATGGCTTTTTACAGTTACACAAGTTTGTGAAAAAATTAAAAAGAGCAGCAACAATGTTGTTGTCTTTGTGTGTTTTTCCCCTTTTATCTGAGAGAGAGAGAGAGTGGGGAATGACATGCATGAAAGGAACCACAGGATGGATTCAAATCCAGGCCATGATACATTTTTTTCGTTAGTTCTGCATGTTGGTCCTAGTGGGACTTGATATGTTATGGTGGTATTTAATGTAGTTGTTTTGTTTGGTTGAGGAATGTAATACACTTATATTAAAACAATGTAAAATATATTTTTCTTTCTATTCTTGTGTTATTTTTATATCTCTCAAGAATTGACAGTTTTGTAATGTTTCTAGTTGTAACACTTTACTCGTAAATACAGTAAAACAGAAGCATCACTGATAAGTGAAGCTCTGCACTGGCATCCTCCTGCTGTGTGCACCGCCCACATATCATCCACCTGTCTTCCTATTGGTTAAAAGTCAGAGGCAAACTCCCTGAACTTAAATGCTATTGGTGACATCGGTGTCAATCACGCGCCATACAAATCGACGACTAGATGCGGAACAGGGAGCAGACAGAAGAGCATAGCGGGCATTCATAGGTAGAGGGGGCGGACGCGAGTTGCCCTTCATCATTTCAGCACAATTTTTATACTCTTGCGGGTCCTGTTGTATTACTTTATCGCATTGGAATAGGGACTAAATTGAAAAGCTGTGAAAATGGCGCAGCCAGACAGCAAGAAGATCTTCTTTGAAAACCTGTCGGGAGCGGGGAAAGCTATCGCGGTTCTGACGAGCGGAGGAGATGCTCAAGGTAAACAATGTTCTCAGTGTATGAGTGAGGACAGGCCCGTAGAGGGCGAAAATACCCCCTCTCCAGCTACTGGATCATGTCCTGCCACTGAGGGGATGAGGGGTTTCTTATAACAAAGTGCTTAACAGCGGGCAGAATGTATTTAAAAGTGTAAGGTCGTGACAGTACGCTGAAGCGCACCAGCTAGCATGCTAACCTGATGCTAACTAGCTAGCAGCAGCATCCTTCAGTGTCATTGATCTGAAGGCAGATGTTTCAAAGAGACGGCAAGGTCGAGCTGTGGCATCTTTTTCCTGCTTAGAGGACGGAAAGTTTCAAAAAAATTTCCATTACAACGAACACTTTTAGTCACGAGTTTAATCTCCCTTTAAGTAACTTTGATGAAAAAGTGACAGTCTGCATTGCGGGTTTTCACCGTGCAGCTGGTCGTCCACAGTTCAGCATCTTAACATGTTATTATTAATGATATACAAGTGGAGGTTGTGGTAGCAGCGAGAGGGGGTCAGAGGTGGATGTCTTGTATCCTGTGTACGTGATGAGCCGCATACAGCGCTCTGCTCCGGCTCTTCCGATCAGTTCTGCGTGACGTCACGGAGGAAACCCTGGTGACGTGCTCACCGGCTCGTCTCTTCATTTGACCGACACACTACTTCACTGACAACACACACCCACCACCAACATGCCAAAGGACCACATTTCATTACTAATTAGTGCTTCATTGAGTTGAGGAGTATTTTTTCACAAATAAACGTAATAAAAATGTTAAAACACTCATTATTTTCACCTATAAAACCACTCAAACTAAGATGTTTGAACTATATCATTTTCTTCATTGAATATTTGTCTATTAAACTGTGAAACATCTCTTGTTTTTATTTTGTTGATGTTAAACAGTTTGATTGCAGTCTCTCTTCAGAGCTGCCGTTTATATACTAAGCATTTTTTTATCTGTGTTTAATATGCCAAAAATACAGGAATGTCAAAATCAGGGCTGGAAATGAACTTTTTTGCCTTCCTGCCACTGTGACGGGTGGATTAAAAAAATCTACTGGTCACTCTTTTAAAAAAATAAAATACTGACATGCTCTTTGCAGGATTGGAAATTAGCACCTGCCAAAGGTTTTGTTTGCGGTGGCAGGTAAATAAAAGTAACTCAACAGGAAGGGTTTGTGACGACAGTCAACGTAAACTGAATCCTGGTCTCCTGCTTGTTCCGCTCTGACGTTATGAGCAGAGTCAGGCAGTCCTAAACGAGGCCCCTCCTCATGTCAGTGTTTACAATGATAAGCTATGAGACTGAGAACCTACACACACAGTGATAGGCTGTGTGCTTAAAGTGCTTTACTCTGTGTCTCTTCAATCGAGTGCAGCATGGATTAGCATCTCTAATAAAAGTGGCAGGTAAAAAAAATTCAGGGTGCAACATTGTGATGTTGTAGCATGTCCCCCCTTTTATGCAAACTGCATACCAAGTTAAAATATGTTCTTGGTGAGGGCAGCTGCTTCAGTGTTCACCGCAGTGAAAAAATTATGCAAACAGAAACTGCAGGAAGTGAGTCGTAATATTATAAAGTATAGGTGTTACTAATGATATTGACAGTTGTTTCCAAGGCTATATCTGCTATCACACACTACTCACTTTATGGTGCATTACATACACCAGTTTGCCATACCCTATATTTAGTGCACTCATTGTATCCCACAATGCATTGTGAAAATCAGTGGTAGCCAAAGGCTGATTTCCATCTGTAGTCCTTTGGCAGGTTGGTGGTACACACACACGGATTTACATGAAACCACAACAAGGAAAACATGAACGTTAGCCGACAGAGACACTGATATATGAGCCTAAAAAGGGGCTGTGCATTGTTCAACACAAACCAGGATGAAGTCTTCAGACCATCATGCATTGCAGACCATCAAGCTTTTTGCTGGTGGAAAGTGGCGCTCGACTGCTCTCAGACGGACAAGAGGGGCAGCGTCAACACAGGAACACAGAAAAGTTTTTATTTGGGGGCCATTTTTACTGAAATCTAGAAGCTGTTTTCATGAAGATTGAAGGATTTTGAACAAATTTAGTTTTACCTCTCGATGATGAGACACAACCCAAGCGTCCTGTTAGCTGTATACTCTCCATCATTAAGTTTATTGACTACACCTGTGTTTTCCCCTCTGTGGCATGTCAAAAGGTCTAACACAAACATCCTGCAGGTTGTCATTAACATGCATCCTCTAATTTCTGCAGTCTCTGTTAACATGAAGTTTGACTGTGATAAATGTAATTGCTACTTTCCAGAAAGCGTGTGTACACTAATGCTCTCTGTGACTCACAAGAAATGAATTGGTATTCGACAGGTTCCTTTGTGGCACACACATGAACACACACACACACAGAGGAAAAAAAACACATGGAGTTGGCCCCAGAGAAAGTAATGAGGCTGTGGCATGCATGACAGGAGCTGAATGTCTGTGTCAGAGGGTATTGTGTAGCCTTGGCTTAGTCTTTTCACTACCTCTCCACGGGAAAGTGTCAGTCCTGCAGAAAGAGAGGGACGAACCTGATGACTTTCCGCTAAAAAGTAGAACAAGAAACATAAAGGATGCATGTCTTTGATATTTTCTCGATGTTCTGTCTGACCCTCTCACTCTAAACCTGCTTTGTTGCCTCTGTTGGTGATAAAACCAGGCTGTTCATTTAAAGACAGTTATGTAGCCAGACAAAAGGGCCATGGGCTGTTTGTACTCGACAGTATGTTAAATAATCGGCCACTTTCAAAAGGCTATGAGTGACCATGTTTGAAGAAAATCTCAACTTAAAGGAGTTTTTACTTTCCAGTACGGTTAACCGTCTGAGTTCAGCTGTCTTTTTCACTTTCACTGCTTTCTTCTCAGCCGTGTCAGGTCCCTAAAATCTGTCTCGCTACATAACAGCACAGCTCGGCTACCACTAGAGCTTGCAGCAGTTTTTTTTTGGAGAGAAAAAAGAAACTCATTCCTTTCTCTTGTTTACATCTCTTCTAGACAGCCAAGTTTCTGTCAGCCCTCTCTGTGTAAAGCGTTACCTATTATCCCTGCTGTCTGGGCTTTAGCTTTCCTGCCATTGACATTCAAGTCACAGAGCAGTGCACTATTGGTTACTGAGTTCACTTGGACTAACCACAAAGTAACTGGGAGGCTGCGGGAGGAGCTGGGAGAGCTTTTGACTAAACATGGCAGTGTGTTGGGCTGAGCTCTGGGTAGAAAGACAGTTTGTCCCAAGCTGCTGATAGACAGTACAAACACAGATATGCTGCACTTACACACACATTCAAGACCAATAAATTAAAGAGAGAGGAAATTAAAGTTTTACAGGGATAGAGATTAAATAAATATCCATGCAAATCAGGATTTTTACAACAATTTGCTACAGTTGAAGAGCATTTCCCCATCTTTAATGCACAGCTTCTTTTTTTTATCCCCCTACTCACTGCAAAGCTGCATGAAAGTATGTTTTATCAAAATTTTTCTGAATCTTTTCTCTCTTTTTTTTCCAGGGATGAATGCTGCTGTCCGTGCCGTAGTTCGAATGGGTTTATATGTGGGAGCAAAAGTTTATTTCATTCATGAGGTGAGCCCAAACTTTGTGTTAAAGGTTGAAACGACACAAGATTTTCAAACCACCAGAAACTCACAAAGCTTCAATTGAAAGTTGATCGTGCCAGGTCACTTACAGAATATTGTCGAGGTGTCCTTGAGCAAGGCACCGAACCCTCTGGCGTGCCTCATGCGTAGCAGTGTGTAGCAGCCCCACTCGGACATTTATAAAGCATGTCCACAGGTCATGTTTGTGCATGTGTGTATTTCGGGTGTGTTAGGAACATGTCTGTCAATAA
The DNA here is from genome assembly GCF_963930695.1 of Labrus bergylta. NCBI lineage: Eukaryota > Metazoa > Chordata > Actinopteri > Labriformes > Labridae > Labrus > Labrus bergylta. The sequence continues at coordinate 22,142,665 of NC_089214.1, read as the reverse complement.
CGGAGAGTGTAAACTAGAATTTCCCTCCTGGATTAATAAAGTAAAAGTTAAATGACGAGATCCCCCTCTGTGCCGCCTTCAGAGGTAGTAACAGAGGCGTTACAGGGGAGCGACTATATCGGCAGAGCCAGCGGGGGAAGACAGCGCTGTGTGTGTGTGTGCATGTTTGACTGTGTGTGGCGTAATTATGGTGGAGCTTTGTTATGGCGGGGTTGCAGAAAAGGGCTTCAAGTATTGAATTTGAATTGAATTTATTTATTTTAATAGGGACAATGCACTTTAACATAATTTCATACAAAGCATGAAACTGATGTGCGGCATAAAGAGTATATAGATATTGCTAATTTCCAACTCGTGTCCCCAGTTGGGCCTTTGTGTAAACAAACAGATTAAAATGTACAACATTTGGTTACATAAAACATACAGTAGTGGCAGCGGATCTGTCCGATACAAGCAGTGAATGGCAGACTTTAATTTAGTGTCTTCATCCTCTTCGTCAGTAAACAGATGTAAAAATGGCGGTTCTATAATTCTGGTTCTGTAAACAGAGGGATGTTTATTTTTCCCACAGCAGATGTTAAAGGAGCTCAGGCAACGGCCGAGCTCTGCATGCTCATCCTCTTCTCCCTGCACATCTGTGTCATGAACCTCCTCACGCAGTGCGATGTTACATAACTGACTTGAGGCTTTAGCAGAAGCCTCGTACTGTACGAAACATGCCACCCACTCAGGTGCTTAGTGTGTTCTTCTTCACACTTCTGCAGGACACGATGAGGATGAACAGAGTTTAAGAGTCTGTATTAAACCCTTTAATAACACAAGAACATATCTGATTGTAGCTTTAACTTCATTGGAAATCTCCGGTGTTTATTTACAAACAACTATGATTTTTTTTCATCAGGGATATCAGGGTATGGTGGACGGTGGAGAGAATATAAAGGAAGCCACATGGGAAAGTGTCTCCAGCATGCTACAAGTGGTGAGTTATTATCAAGGGATGCATTCCACACATCTAATGCAATTACTGTACTGGTCTCACTCAACCGTGGATTTACTTTCACGAGCTCTGCATTACAAATAACTTGAAATGAAAAGTCATGGAAGTGAGTACGAGTTGCAGGAGGCATAATGAGGAACATACGAGTCATGCAGCAAACAGATAAGGCTGTTGTGGTTAAAGAGTTCCTGTCCTAACATCCCTGTGGCTACAGTGTGTTTATCAGCTGTGTTTACACATTATCCCCAAGCCAGACGCTGAACAGAAAACTGCTGCAAGGTATAAATAGATGCAGTTATTTTGGGTACTATGCTAATATATGTTCCTTACTCCTTCTTCATCCTGGAGAATCTTCTTTATTTAAATGCATCCTCTGGATTTTTGAGTAAGGACAAAAGACGTGTTGAACAGTGAAGTCGGCTTTTTAGGGGTGTGATGAAAGCTATGACCACAGCATCTCCAAAATCAATAATTCCTCAGCAATTTGCTGCTAGCCTAACACAGGTACAGATAGAAAAGCAGCTTCAGTAATCATGATAAAGTCTGTTTGGCAGCATATACAGGATGTGCTTCAAGTCATAGTTAAGCAAAATGTCCTTGGACTCTGCCTTCACAACCAAGTATTTCTCATTCCACTGATTCAGCTCCTACAGCATCCTCTGAGAAGTAAGAGAGAGAAGCGATGAGCCACATTAGCATTAAGAAAAAAAAGTCCCATGTCAATTGGGCTTAAGAAATGTTGACACCTGTCGTCTTCAGGGTGGAACTGTTATCGGCAGTGCCCGCTGTAAAGAGTTTCGCAGCCACGAGGGACGCTTGAAGGCAGCTCACAACCTGGTGCAGCACGGCATCACCAACCTGTGTGTGATCGGAGGAGATGGAAGTCTGACGGGAGCAAATCTCTTCAGGGAGGAGTGGAGCGGGCTGCTGACGGAGCTGGTGGAGCAAGGTGCCGTCTCTAATCTCATTCTTTTAATTTATGGTGCGCTGACTCTGGTTAAAACTCTGCAAACTCAGCGTGTGGTGCTGTGTGGTTAGTCTAAATCTGTTTCCACACTTACTGTTTGCAGGTTAGATATTTCACACATCCCACATACTCTGTCTCTATTAGACCATCATGGTTCAGGCTGAGGTCACTAACTCTGCAGTTTGTAAATGATCCATGTCATGCTGTGTTACCAGATGTTGACGCCGTTTTTTCTGCAACTTGCAGTTGCATTTCAGACTCAGTGTTTCTTAGTTTGTCCCCTGAGCTCAGCACTTCCTCTTGCTGCTCATTTTGTTATATTTTCCCAAGAAGAAACCTTGAGAGTCGCCGTCTAAAATGTATCGTTAACGTTTTTTCTTTGCATTACTTCTGCATCCTTTCAGGCTTGATCAAAGCCGATGCGGTTCAGAAGTATTCGGCCCTCCACATCGTGGGGATGGTCGGCTCTATTGATAACGACTTCTGTGGAACTGACATGACAATCGGCACCGACTCGGCTCTGCACAGAATCATCGAGGTGGTGGACGCAATCATGACAACTGCACAGAGGTGAGGGGGGAATTCATATTTTTTCTGTAATTTTTATACGTTTTGTTACTTTCTTCCAACTTTTTATTTCCAGGCAAAGGAACAGTAATGATTTCAGACTATTTCCAACTTCTCAGGTCGGTTTCACATGAGTGGCCCGGGTCCTGATCCGGGTTCAGTTGACCCCAAATTCCGGTTATTTGATCAGTGTGATTAATGTGTACTTGAGTACGGTCCCAAGCGATGTGAACGCAACCGTGCTCAAACAAGGAAGTTGAGAGCAGTACTTGCGGGGGGAGGGAGCAACCGTATGGTTTGGGTTTGCACACCAAACATATCAATCAGTTAAGGCTAGCAGCTCAATTTATTATCTTTCAAATCAGAACTGTATTAAGAAAACAGGCTCAAAATGGATCTTATGTCTGGATGGCCTTGAGGCCTGCTGTCAGTCATCAACACTCAGCACTTTCTCAGGTTGCCGCGGCGATGTGATGCTGCAGATACACTACAAATGACGACATCCACACAGTTTTCTGCAGAGTTATTCTTATAATCCAAAAAAAGAAAGATGAAACGATTGCAGGGATTAGACTGATAAAATGGTCTCTTCAGTGCTCTCATGATTGGATGTTATTTCACGGGGACTTTGTTTTTGCTTGATTTGGCCTCAAACCATTTGGCATTAATGTGAATAGAGTTATATAAACTGCACAAAATAATCCAGCTTTTCAAATGCTACACATCTCAAAAACTGTGTTTAGTGCAGTCTGGTTTATCGATGCCTTTTGCCACAGCATAGTTTGTTTGTTTTTACCTTCAGAGATATTAAAACAACCTCAAAGTCTTAATTAAAAAAGTGCTGATACTCGGCTTGAACTCTCTGCTAATTCATATTTTTCTGTTCTTATTTTTCAGCCACCAGAGAACATTTGTGTTAGAGGTCATGGGCAGGCACTGTGGGTAAGAAGGATTCAGATAGACTTTGATGAACTCTTATAAAAACAAAATTCCTGAGGCAGAGATTTCTAAGAACTCTGTTTATGCAAAGATGCATGTTTTGTCTGGGTGTCTTTATCTCAGCTACCTGGCCTTGGTGAGCGCCTTGGCTTGTGGGGCAGACTGGGTGCTGATCCCTGAGATGCCCCCAGAGGACGGCTGGGAGGACAAGATGTGTCAGAAACTGTCTGCGGTAATGTGATCTCATTTGTTCTCCAAAGAAAACCCAGTGAACCCGTACTGCACTTGAGTCAACGCTAATATGACACCTGCTGTGTTTGTTGTTTCCTTTGACAATAATGTTTTGATTCTGCACAGCTTTTCTGTTTTACCCCACAAGGTCTGAATCCTGATTACTTTATCAGAGAGGATTGATATGAAGGAATGTGTTTAGTCTCAGTCATCTGCTGTTTCATCATGGTTTTTTTTCCTGTTTTGGAAACACATCGTTGTTTTATGATTCAGACCCGCTCCAGGGGCACAAGGCTGAACATAATCATAGTTGCAGAGGGAGCCATTGACAGGCATGGGAATCCTATTACTTCTAGTATTGTCAAGGAAGTGAGTACCTGAGTGCAAAGAAAGGGGAAACCAGAAGCATGGAGACCCGACGGAGCCACTAAAAGATTCTCTGCCATGAAAGATAGCTTTAAAATAAAATGTTAAAGGGACATTTTGACATTTTTCAACCTGGGCCATTTTCTTACAACACATTTTTACTTCTTAAGGTTTCAGAGGTTCTCAAAATGTACTAATTAGTTTACCTGAGAGAGGGAACTTTATGACGTTTAATCCATCGGTAGGGTACCTGAGAGAGCATTAAAGTAAGTTTTACCTAAAGGGGCTGGGCACCTGTTAGGGCATTAGGGAATTTTTACCCAAGGGGGGGGCACCTGAGTTGGCAAGTTTCAATGTTTTATCCATCGGTAGGGCTCCTGAGAGGGCATTAAATCACATTTCAACCAATGGGAGGGCACCTGAGGGGGCATTAACTGAAGTTTCACCCATTGGGGGAGGGTACCTGAATGGGCACTTAATGACATTTTACCTATCGGGAGAACAACGCAGAGGGGACTTTATCTTTTTTTATCTACTCCTTTCTATGATGGGGAGTCCATAAGAGCAGCATTTCTTCAGGGTAAACCACTGAACTCAAGACATATAAGAAGATGGCCCAGGTTTAAAATGAGTGGAGTAAAGGTTTAGTATGAGCGGACATTGATCCATCCTGCTCCAGTCAAGGTAATCATTAAGCCTTATGATGTCTCCACAACATTACAGTGAAGACGAGTAATAAGGTCGTTAGAATATAGCTTATTACAAAGTGTAAACACCAGCTGCTTTCACTATGAACCAATCTGTCCTCAGCTCTCGGCTGTTGGCGCCGTCTGGCTCCCGTGCTTCTGAGAGCCCATGTCACAGCCACAGTCTCAGTTTTTCTGTCATGTTGTTTTTCCACCACCCCTCCTTGTAGAACCGAGCAGGGATGAAAAGGCTGAATATCATTATTGTAGCCGAAGGGGCGATTGATGGTAGCAACAAGCCCATTTCCACTGACTATATCAAGAATGTGAGTACAGAGTGTAAACATGTGGCAAGTTCGAGCTCTGACTCCCTCCTGTTTGACCTCTACTACTGTACTGCTGCCCTGGTGTGGCTTTGACTTCTGTCGCTGTGTTTCTGGAGTGCTCTGTCAGAATCACTCTCTAGTTTGGTAAGAATGCTGTCACCATACTCCTGAGCAGACACCGTTACTAAACCTCACACCCAGACATTTCATGAAAAACTACTTCACACAACCTTGTACTTCATGTTTTGATAATGTCACACATTTTATTTTCACATATCATAGTCTGCCCTCACACTCTTTATTTCCACATATCATAGTGTGCCCTGACCCTGCACTAACCGTCCTTCATTTGAGGGCCAACTTATGATGAGTTTTATCTCCTCGAGTATCTTTATTTAAACTTTCAGCTTGGGATCTTCTGTGAAGTTTAGTTTTAAGCTCCCTGCTAACATGACTGAAAAATTAGAATGGCTTGCATGTGCTTTGCTGTTTCCCCTTCTCTTCAGCTTTTCTTCTGTATTTGGTGTTTCAGTGTTTAACGTGTCTGTCCTCCTCTGTGTGTTCTTATGCATTATTTAAAATGTAGTTTCATAGTGTAGTTTGTTTGCAGAGATTTCTTTACTCTTACACGTATGACTGATTTGCATGAGGTGAATTTGTGTCATTTAACACGAGGGATGAAAGGTGTAGAGATTCTGCACGACAATGTCTTTGTGATACGGACGATACCATCTACCAATCTGATACTAATCATACGATCAGTGCATACTAGGGATGCAACAATACAGTCAGCCCACGGTTTAATGCATACCTCGTTTTTTTTGGTTACGGTTCTGAGAGCCTGTGCTGTTTGTTTTTCATTTTTTTAAGAGTTTTAGGTAAATTTTACTGGAACAGAAAGAGATTTCATGGAATTTTACACAGAAACTGTAGTGTTGATATTTCATTGTGTATGGTAGCTTTGTTTCAAACGTTGCTTCTCCGTTCACTCTCACCCCGTCTGCATCATGCAGGGATCAGCTGGTGGCTGAGCGACAGCCTGCTAACTCTGTGTTTCCATTTGAGTTGGCGACACGCGTAAAACCGAAACGTCCCTACACCACTGATTTGTTATGTCAGTGTTTCGTCATACTACTGCCTCTCCTCACCACTGGTCTTGTGTGTATTGCTGAAAACAGCTATTTACACTTGTGTATTGAACTGTGGATGCCGCACCCAACAACTAAATACTAGAATGAGAATTGTTGCATTCCTAGTGCAAACAGCGATTTAGCATTTTATGTCGTATCCAAGTCATTTCCAACACAAGTATTCAGACCGAAACAGCCCTAGAGGATTGATTCTCTAATCCACTTCTTTGACTTTTTTTAAAGCATAAAAGTAAACAGGTTTTCCTAAATTTATTTGCACATAGAAGTGTGTTTATAAACCATGGATATATTTCTATATATATATGTAAAAACATGATTTATCAGCGTGCTTACATAATCAAAATTGGTGGATTGTAACCTCTGGATCATACCTCTAGATTCTTGCCCGTGCAGGTCGTGTCACATCATCAGTAGTTTGTCCTGTTAAAACAACTTTTCAAAATATATCATGAGAATAATTCCTAACACGGCTACATTTTATCCTCCTAGCTTGTCGTCAAATGTTTGGGTTTTGACACACGAGTGACAATCCTGGGACACGTGCAGAGAGGAGGGACCCCTTCTGCTTTTGACCGCATCCTGGTAAGTGCAACATTTTCTGTATTTATTTATGAATTAGACAAAAACATTTCGTTTCATGGAAACACCAATGCATCTCGTAATATCTTTGGCTCTTGCACTCGTTTGGGCGAGCGGGGCTGCAAACCCGTTTGTTAGTATGGTTTGGCCTCTGCAGCTGCCATGACAACGCCTGCTTGTTACAACCAACAACCTCTGCTCTTCAGCTGCTGACACTCACGATATTACTGCGATTCATTTATCAAAGTACTGATGTGAATCTTTTTTTTTTTTTTTTATCGATTTTTAACTGCCTTACGATTAATCTTTACATCCCTAATAATATGTGGTGTTTGGTGTGAAAGATGTCACTGGATGATTAATGGTTACCTCTATACAAGGTAGGAACCTTTGTGCCTGGTCGGTGTTTCACCCGGAAGGTAAAACAGTTTTCTGACCGCTAAGCAGTTGCTGCAAGAGTTCCAAGCAGGTGTTTTCTTGGAAAGGAGTAATGGACATGTGGAGCCAATGAAAGTAAAATGATGTTTTACTAAAACTGCTTGTTGCACTCAGAAAATTTATTTTAAAACCATAAAATTCTCCAGATATCATTTTATCGGTCTTCCTTTGACTCAGTTATGACCTTTGTCACTTTTCCAACAGAGGAAGTGTGAAAACTTCCTGTTTAATCCTGTGTGTTAGTGTGTGTGTGTGTGTGTGTGTGTGTCTGTGTGTGGTCCCAGGTTTTAGGTTAAGCACATTAACAGATTTGTGGCTCAGCATTTGGAGCGTTGTAACACAGACGGTGTCGACAAATCTCCTCGTATTTGCCACAAAGCAACAAAAATGGAAGCAGAGAGGAAAGATAAAATGGAGCATTTACTAAAAACTTTCTGTCTTTTGTATAAAAGAAATCTCAGGGCAAACATCCCCCCTCAGTTATAAGAATGGAAAGTGTTAATCTGGAAAGTAATACTGAAAGGATGAAAATGACCAACCAATCATACAAAGGGTTTTTTCTCAACCACTTCCTTTTTCACTTCCGTTCTACTCGTGAGTCTCATGGTGTCGGGAAGCTCTTTGTTACTGACATTACAAATCTAAGACAATCCATCGGAACAAAGGCCGCAACAAGCTGCACAAAGAGATTAAAACAATGTCACTCTTTGGTCCATATTTAAAATAGCATGTTGCACCTTAATCTGTGCATTAACAGGAGGGACGTGCCGGTGTGTGTCTCTCTCTCAGATTACCTGCAGAGTATGCGTCAGACACTACTCGCTTCACATATGCAAGAAGCTGGTGATGAGGTTTATTGACGTCAAATGGTGAACTTATATGGTAAAAAAATGCAGAATGCAAAAATGGTAACCAAATATACTTGTGTGACTCATATTACAGTGCCCGTGTCCACCTGGCGTTTTTTTTTTTTTTTGGTGGAAAAATATAGGGGTGGGTCTGCGGTCAGGAGTGCCTGGATGAAGCACTTGTGCACTGTAATAAAGCGATGCACATGCATCTTGTCTCTATGACAACGGCTGCTGTATGACCAATCATTCTCCATTCCTTTTTACAGTATGTTTTATATTTGAGATTGTTTTTTTGTTTTTTTTTGAGCATCAAAATTGAGGATGCTTCCCTGCCTACTTTGTCAGGATGTTGAGCTTAATCGCTTAATAATCCTCGCTCCGATCAGACACGGAGCGAGGAGGATGGTGGCTAAAATACGGGGAATATCATACATTTTGAAAAGAGCACTGTCAACGTCACCAGGGCTTTTCGGAAAAGTTGAAAGATTTTCAACTCGGAGGTGCTCAGAGTGGCCTCACAAACAGGCGGAGCGCTCCCCCCCAAAAAAAAAGACGCTGGATGCTGCGGCTGTTCTCTGGGCGTCCGCCTAGTGTTGCAAACGCTCTTTTTTCATTAAAAACAACTGAAAAAAAGAGGCTGGCACTCAGAAGAAAAAATGCTAGGTGGACACGAGGCCTTACTCATTTTCTCTTCATTATATTAAGACTGGTTTATAAAAGAGAAGAAAAGGATATTAAGAAAATACTTTTACACTTTACTAATCCGTTTCTATGCCAACAGAATTTTACACAAAAACTTTGAATGACTCGCAGTGTGTCCTCGTCTTTGTTCTGTTTATCTTCAGGAATAAACGACTGCTGTTCTGTGGTATCGGGTTACAAATAAATCACTGAAGTACATCTGGTCACTTTCTTTTCTTAATATGTGAGGAGATAAAAAAAAAAAAAGGATGAGATGTTTGAAATAAGAGGCAGGAGCAAATGTGGATTTGATACTGAGAATGATGCAGTTTTCTCTGTCTGCTCACACAGGCCAGTCGTATGGGCGTAGAGGCCGTCCTTGCTCTCCTGGAGACCACGGCCAACACGCCAGCCTGCGTCGTCTCTCTGTGCGGAAACCAATCGGTGCGGCTGCCTCTGATGGAGTGTGTGCAGATGGTAGGCACTGGACTGGGCTGGAAACAGGCCAACACATTTATCCCACACACACGCACACGCGCACACGCACACGCACACGCACACACATACACACACACACACACAAAAGCCTGGAAGCTAGGTGGTGAGAGCGGGAAACTGCAGAGCCAGATAAAACAACCTGTGAAATGACTGAAATCAGAGTCGATGTGCTCAGGCTGTAAGAGCTTAAGTAATGATGACAAACATCACAGCTCATCGGGCCTGGAGAGTGCTAATGTTCAAATGAGAGCTTTATTGTTTGAGAGGCAGTTGTGTCTGGTTAATGATTATCTGAAGCATTTGGCAGCGTTAGCGTTGGCGATGACTGCCTGCAGCATGGTGATGTAAGAGCGGCCCATCTCCATAGAAACGCACACAGAAGCTTTATTGTTGGACTCACGTGGTTGAATCTGACAGATCTCATGAACAGTGAATGAACTGTTCTGGAGAAGGCTGTACAAGGGGCTTTATCTCATCCGCAGCCTTTTTCACACTCGCACAAAACTCTGGAAGTTTTCAGGGTGAGCTGCGTATGTGTACATTATCCAGAGTTTCTCCAGCCTCCTAGTTTATGAAGGAAGTCAGAGTGATCTGATGTGAGAACACAGCAGGATATAATCAGGAGAATTCACCTGGAGCCAGTGGGAGGGGGTGGTGACCTTTATTCCCTGTGATCACTGTAAGACCATAGACTGTCTGCACACCACCTCTACCATCTCTGTGCTCTAATGAACCTGCTGCTGCATGTTTCCTGTTCTCCAGTATGTTCTTCTCCACTCTTTAGTTCACATTGAGATTCTCTTCAACTACACGTAGCACTGATACAAAGACACATATTCTCTTTATAGCGTCGTGTAGCAGACTCTGCATCCCCGTCTGCCACTTCTGCGTCATTGGTTTTAAATCATGTCTTACTTCAGGAGACCCTCTGACCCCGTTCCCGTCCGACAGGGATAGTCTCCCGCTGTGAGATGCATGTGCGAACAACCAGGTCAGGAGGATTTCAGGAGCAGTCCTCCTGAAAATCTCTAGAAACCTTCCAGAGTGCATGTGTGAAAACAGATTAGTGTGCATATTCAAACTCCCAGTACAAAAGTGTCACCCAAAAATCTCTCCACTAACTGCAGCTCGTAGAAAAATGCTGTGGCTTAGCGTTTATCTGGGCCCAAAGATTGTGAACACATCCGTCCTATTTTAGCTTCTTTATATTGGCTTCCTCTTAGCGACCACTATTTAATTGTTTACCGTCATGTCTCGTCTCCAGCTGTGGTCCTCTTCAGACTAAATGTGCTACCTAAGATCCTCGTGCAAAGATCTGTTATTAATGTGGTTCTCAACTCGTCTAGCCTCAGGACCCACCACCACCTCCTCCATGAAAAACTGCAAACCAGACTTCTGACATTTTTCATATATAAATCTGATTTATTTAGCTAAGTTTTGACCTCAGAGGATACATAAATTGTGACAGAAGCAAGAAACTGAACAAAACAAAGACGTTTAAAAAGCGTTCAGACTTTGACACATACCAAGACACACAGGAAATGTCTCAACGACCCACTTTTAGGTCTCGACCCACCTCTTGGGAACCACAGCTTTAAAGGACGCGTGTTTGTTTTAGAGATCTTATATTTTGAAATGTTCTACACACACGTATAAAGCTGCGTTAATTCCATTTTTGGATGCTTACTCGTTCACTTTTGTTTGTTCTTTTTGATTCATATTGAAAATGACTCCTGTATCAATTCCTTTGTTAAATGACGACTTGTTGCTTTTTTTCATGCACACACAGCCCAAGTGGCTTTGTTTTAAAATGAAGAAAAAACCTCTCTCCTGTTTTCATCAGACTCAGGAGGTCCAGAAGGCCATGGATGAGAAGAGGTTTGAGGAGGCGGTGAAGCTTCGGGGCAGGTATGAACCACTGCAAGTCCTACCATCTCTCCTTATTTTAGAGGATCGGCATTAGTTGACTCAAGGCAGGTGTTGTTGGTTAAAGTGGATCACGGTGCTGCTTTAGATCACCATCAGTCTGTAGTTTACACACAGGACTTCTCCAGCCACTCTCAAATGATTCAAACCATAGCTTTCCGTTTTGACCTTACTCTGTGACTTGTCCTGTGCATGGCAGTGAAAACACACCGTGTTGTTAATTCAACAGCCTTGCATGTTCCCATGTTTCATTGCAGGAGTTTTGAAAACAACCTGAGGACATACAAACTGCTGGCTCATCGTAAACCAGAATGTGAACTACCAACGGTGAGTCACCACACGACGCCTATTATTCCCTTTGGCACGTCTTACAGTGACAGTGGGCGGTTGTTTTTCCACACAGGAGCAGTCTGCGCCGTGCCCGGAGAGCTGGTTGTTTAGAGGTCAATGAGTTAGCCTCCTAAAGGCCTCGAGATGCTGAATTTTTTATAACACTATTCAAAGGATCTGCCTACAAATAATGACTCAGCTTTCTGAAAACAGTCATGAAGCTGCTGTAACTTTGAGGCTAAACAAGGCTCACTCACTAGACTTTAATGTGGAGTTTTATGACTACTCTATTTCACATGTGAGCATTTCTTGATTTGATAGCAAAACTGACCAAATTGCTAAACGTTTACACGTTGGGCCGACTGTTTTTTTTTATCTGTGGAGTCTGGAGGCACTGCACTGAAGGGACAGCTATGTTTTGGTGTTTTTGTGCTCATGACAAACACTTCTTACCTTCCTGCCTTTTATGTGCTGAGCAGCCTGTAATTCAAGTGAAAGGCTCCACACGGAGCTCAGTGTGCACGGCTCGGCTGTGCGGTAATATTAGATGACACCTGGCCCCCCCGCTGAGGGATGACTTGTTCAACCTTGCCAGGAGCTGTAGCAGCCTGCTGCAGAGGCGGCTCGCACTGAAGATCAGTGAAGTGTAGAGGCTGCACGGCAGGCAGACCTCATGCTGTGCAGCTCGCCTCAGGGGTCTGCTCCCCCTGCATCTGGGATGATGACCACTGTAGACCCAGCGTGAAGCTGAGAGCCGACCCGAGTGTATTTATTGATTTACTCTGCAGAGCTTGATCAACTATCCGCCAACAACTGGAACATACTCTCTGTATGAAGTGTCATCATAAGACATTTAAAGTCTCATTTCATGTTTGTTTTACACCTGCAGAGCAACTTCAACGTCGCTGTGTTGAACGTCGGAGCCCCTGCAGCGGGGATGAACGCTGCGGTTCGATCAGCTGTCAGGGTGGGGATCTCCGAGGGGCACAAGATGTTTGCTGTCAGTGACGGCTTTGAGGGATTCTACAAAGGACAGGTGGGTACTACATCCCTGATATACAGGTACATGAGCTAAAACTGACTGTGCTAAATCCCTCCTCTCAACAGCAAGCATCCAATCACAGGACATACTGGCCGCTGCATTGTTGTCAGAGAAGCCAGCACTTCAACATAGCATGTTTCCGTAATGTCTGATCAGATAGTAAGATACCTTTATCATTTCACTCAGTACACAGCTCACTGATTGGACATTCACTTTAGCTCAATAAACAAAGTACTTCAAGTTTTATCTTGTGATTCTACCATCAACACTAAGGAGGTTTAATTTTTAAAATAAAAATGTAAAAATGTCTCATCAAATGTTCTCTCACAAAGTAAACAACACACATTGTTAATAACTTACAAGTTTAATCAATGACAGGAGAATTATCCTAGCTTGATGAGAGTCTGACACGATCGCTATAATCAGGTGAACTCTGGGCACAATCTGTCCACATTAATGTAAACCCCTTCCCCACACTGTCAGTCCTCCTCTCCTGAAACCATCACAGTACCACTATGAACCAGAAGAGGGCAACAGAGAGCGCAGACTGTAATAGAGCTTCCTATAATAAAGCATTGAAAGATTCTGTCCTGAACCTCATGTGAAGATAGTCTCACATGTTGAGTAAAGAATAAAATCAGACAATAGATTATATATTTCAGTATCAAAGCCAGACCTGTTCTGTTCAGTAATATAAGATGCTTTTTCTCCTCCTGGTATGACTGGTTAAACTGGTTTCCTCCCCCGTATCCTCATCTGACCTTTTCCCAGTGGAACACAGTAAATCCCTTCATTCAAAGAGCAGCGTTTAACAAAAGAGCGGGCCATTTATCTTCATGAAAACGTCTCCAGCATCACTGGTTAGTAAAACGCCCTGAGAGTCCCGGCTGGATGTGAAGTCGGGCTGCGCCAACTGACCCTGAGAAGATTAGAGCAGCGGGAGTAATGGATTTCTATACTCTGGTGTTCTCTGCAGCACACCTCTGAGGTCTCTCTGGTCCCGTTCATCCGTTAAATGTAAGAGAGTGTGTCTGGAAAATTAACTCTCCTGCTAACAAGCTCAGACTGCAGGAGGAGGTTTCAGATACTGAACTTTAGAGGGTCAGGGAGAGCGAAGGTGTGACGTCAAAGAAGCAACAACACAGAAACACTGAATGTCAGAGTTAAGTTAGCATGAAGATTATTTATTTTTGGGCTTTTGTGCCTTTATGGAAAGATAGGACAGTGGATAGAGCTTGAAATCAGGGAGAGAGAGAGAGAGTAGAGAATGACATGCGGGAAAGAAGCCACAGGCTGGACTCAAACCTGGGGCGCCGGCTATGAGGACTATAGCCTCCATACATGGGGCATGCACTAACCACTGCGCCACCAGCATGAAGATAATTCAGTTAGTGTTGGTTTCTAGTTTTAAGTAGTACAATAAGTATTTAAGATGATGTTGTTCTTGTCTTCCCCTCAGATAAAGGAGATCAAGTGGGCTGATGTCGGAGGATGGACAGGACAAGGTGGATCCCTGTTGGGAACCAAAAGGTGAAGTCAGTGACCGTTTGGCCTTCGCGGGTGGTAAAGACGCCGGCTGAGCCAATAGTTTTGGCAGATAAGAAAAACATACAATAGAAAGATAAATCAGTTAAAGTTCACCATAAAATATGGTGTATAAGATGCACTTTTAATTCCTATTTTTTCATGGAAAAAGGGCGCTGTTTCTTGCACATCAGGGCGACCAATATCTACCTGAATAATATCATTACCACAGACCCACCTTGGTCCCACCTTTCCGAGTGGTGTCTGTATTGTTGATTGGTCCGCACCAAGGTTTGATTGACAGATTTCACACCAGCGCAAACGAAGCGCTCTAACTTGGCAAGCTGACTCAAGTTTATTTGGACCAAACCAAACAGGTTAGGTGTGAAATCGCTCTCAGATGTTTTAGTTGAAAGGGACGGATTAGACTGGCTCAAATTTGACGAGAACAGAGGAGGACCCAGACATTCCTGCTGAACCTGTAAACACTCTAACACCTATTCGTTATGCACAGACACTTTGTACACTACGGCATTATGTCCTCTCTTTACACTAACACTCATCGAGCTCTTCCACTTTCTCCCTCCAGAACACTTCCTGCGAAGCATGTTGACAAAATTGCTGAGCAGATGAGACAGCACAATATTAATGCGCTGCTAATTGTCGGAGGATTTGAGGTACGTTTCATATTCTTCTTCTTCGATCGATACTTAATTTGAGAATTCATACCAGTAATTCTAATGCCTTACCTTGTTATGATCAAATATTATTGAAGTTAAATTTTAACTGTTTAAGCATTTTGTATTATTTAATTGACTGCTATCTTGATGTACTGTGCAGCAAAAGACAGTGAACATTGTGATTGGCTCATTTCCATCAAACTGTTCACATTATGTCAACACACCGACATCTGGCTCTGCTACCGAAGTCCAAAGAGGCAATGAGAAAAAAATATGGTGATTATCTTAAGCCTTGTTTCCACCAAGCGATCATGTTCAGTTTGATTCTGTATTTTGGCGTTTCAACTAAATGTTGGGAATGGTACCAAAAAAACTGATCCATACAATCCTACTTTTTTGCTTCTCTTCTGTTGGGGTGCCAAGTGTACCAATCCGACCCTGAAAGGGCGGAGCTAGACGCACAGCGGTCTGTTGATTGGTCACTTCCTGTGCGACAGCTGTAATAAAGGAGAAAGACAAAACACACCATGCTTAAATATCCTGTCGATTTGGAGAGAGTAATTTCAAGGCTGTTTTTTTTACGACTACAAAAAAAGAGTAGCACCGGAAAATGATCCTGACAGCGGTTTTTTTTGACCTGTTAAAAAAACTGCTTCACCTGACAGCTGATTAATGAGACTAAAAACAGGCTAAAAAAGATTGAAACACTTTTTTGAAGCGATGCACTGATTGAGAAAATCAGGACAGACACTGATACCGATATTTGAAATAACAATTTAGCCGATACGTCTTTTGGTGTCAGACTCCCACAATGCCGACGTTTTCTCTCATGTTTGACGTGAAAACAAGTCAGATGTTATCCAACAGGTGACTTCATCTGCCCGATAAAAAACCTCTTCTCTGAATCATTCCTTAGGTGAACTAGATTTCAGCATATCGGCTCAGGCCATATTATTTGCAGACCGTGCTGATGTCTGTCAACAGGGCAGATACTGACATTCACCTGCTTCACAGACTAAAAATAATTTAAATAAGGGGCTGTAAATAAATCATATACAGGAGAGAGGAAATATTTGATCTCTTAAAAATGGATTATCAGAACATTTTTTTTCTCACTTGTTTCTTTGGTCTTCTGTCCTTCATACATAATCATGCTTCAGTCATGTCTCTGAAAAAAACTAATAAATTTAAGTCAAAGTTTGTTCACTGTTGATTTTCTGTGATTTTAAGGTAATAACGACAAAAACAGAAGTCATAAGACTTTTTGATTATTTAACCTTTGATTTGATAAATGATGTGATTTGGAAACAGAGAGCACCTGCTTTTTTCCAGCCATTTCACGCAATCCCGTTTAGACGCTCACTGGCTTTATTTTCCTGTGATGTATGCAAGTAAACAAGCGTGTTAGTGTGTGTGTTAGTGTGTCTGAGTGTGTCTGTGTATGTGTGTGAGTGAGTCAGAGAGAGAGATAATGTTGTACAATGTGGAGTGGTACCTGTCTGTTTCGCTGCTGTCCGTTGTGATAGACCTGGCTCCTTCCCTTGGCACCCTTCACTTTTGTCCCCCTCCCCCCGCCCCTCCTTTGTGGCAAGTAGCACCTCTCAACCAAACCCTCCATCCAAACACTCCCCCCCCCCCCCCTGCAGACACTAAAGCCCTTGGCTCTGCCCTGCAGGCCTTCCTGTCACTGCTGGAATTGTTAACGGCGCGCGGGAAATATGACGAGTTCTGTGTGCCCATGGTCATGGTCCCAGCCACTGTCTCCAACAATGTGCCGGGCTCAGACCTCAGCATTGGCGCTGACACGGCTCTGAACGCCATCACTACTGTAAGTGATGGGGCGGGCAACCAGAGTAGATACTCCTAGCAACACAAACCCTGATATAAAGCACGCACACACAAAACACTCCGAGAACCAGCCGGCCAATCATGTTTCAAGAAGGGAGAAATCGCTGACTCAGTCATTTGACTGTCAGGGAACTAGTGGAGTTGACTTGAACAAAAAAAAAAGGAAACATGTAAAGGTATAGCTCCACGTCAGAGTAGCGTCCCTCCTTTCCCTCTCAGGTAAGTAAGCAACAACATGGAGGCATGCTGTGAGCTGCACGAGTGCCGTGACCGCCATGTTTGCTCTGCCTGCCCTAACTCCTCCCTGACTGTGTGTTTGAATTCACCCACATCATTAACAACCAGACGACTGATTAACAGCATGCAGGTGTTACAGTATGCACTTACAGAACATGGTCTAACATCTTTTAGTACAATAACATACACTCTTAACGCTCCGTAGTTCGGATTGAAGGAGCTCAACTAACTTCAAAATCTTTTGACTTTCTCTGTGGGGAGAAAGTATTTCGTATAATTAATCCAACCTCCTTTTGCTCACTTAAAAGCATCATGATAATAACTCAAAGTGAACACTAACTTAGAGGGTCCAACCTGAAGACTTAAACCTCGGCCTTATTTCATCATATTTTGGGGTCTGACCGGCAAAAAGGTGCAAACATGTTCAGAGCATGTCATGGAGGCATTCTGGCTCTCTCCTCCAGTTTCTCCTCCTTTTTAGTTTTTTCTGCCGAAAAGTTCTAATTGTACATTACCACCAAGTGCATGATGGGAAATAATCTAAAAATTGTAAGATATCCAGTCTCCAGTCTGTGACTAAAAACTCTCTGAGCTGCTGACACGCTGTCTTTAGATGTGAGATGGTCAGACGTCATTCTGTTTTTCAACAATCTGAGTCTGCCTGTGGTGAACCAGACTCCTTTAGTGGACTCAGTTGGATTGGGTTTATTTTCTGTTGCAATCTCATTCCATCCTGCTGGCTGTAGTAACAGTTTTTGTACCTATCTGTCACTCAGACCCCCAAAAATGTAAATATAGGGCCTAAAGAAGTAAAAAGAGAAACATTTCTAAGCCTGACTCTCGGCTTTGCCGCCATCGTCATCATTTCTCATCCTCCTCATTTGTATGCAGACTTGGATCAGTGCTCGTCTCGCCATCATTAAACCTTCCACAGCAGACCGACCAACATGCTGTGGTCTCTGCAGCGTCACTGCATTTTGCTGCCGAGATTCACAAACACTCAGACCTCTGTCCCATCTCTTTCTTTGTCTGTTCCATCATTCTTCTTCTTCGTTTGTCCTTCCTACTTCATGTGGCTCAACTCTGCCACCATCTTGTCTTCCTCCATGTCTCTTTTCACTCATCCATCCTCCTGTACTTTCTGCCAAAGGGAAGCCATTGCCGCTATCACACGGAAAGAGCCGGAATGGCAGGATACGCTCCAACAAATGGAGAGAGATTCACGTCTCTCTCTCTCGGTGTCCTGGCCTTTCTGTGGCTCTAATACATTTTTTCATATACTGCCGCTTCAGGCGTTTGAGAGTCTGCTGCAGCTGTATGATGCTCGTGCAACCTATGAGGAGCTTTGCATCCCGATGTGTATGCTGCCTGCCACCATAAGTAACAATGTGCCGGGCACAGATCTAAGTATCGGGGCCGACACGGCCCTCAATGCCATCGTGGAGGTAAGGCAGTCGACTCGCCGACTTTGACCCCTTTGAATAAGATGCACGCACACAAACAAACACGTGAAGGGTTAATGGTCCAATGCTCACACTCAACTGTTATGTTAAAAACATGAGGTTACTGTCAGGGTTAGGTGTAAGATAACCCTAAATGTATATTTCTTTACACGTTGAAGGGGTACACCACTGCTCCAGAGATGCTAACAGGTTGCATAATGGGATATTTATGAGACCATTTTGATCATAGACACAAAATAATCAAAGGCCGTCTCAGGGAATTAAGAAGTAAATTACCTAAACTTGCACTATCTCAAATGGCCAGCAGGGGGCTTCTTCACTGGTAACTTAAATAAGTCTGATTGATTTCCTTTTCGTAAACATTTTCACGATGACTTCCTGGTCAAAGTTACTAGTTTTAAGTTTTCTTAAAACTAGTATGATATAGTATGATACAGCATGATATAAATTATTGTCCCATTTAGAGTCATCATGATGATAATGTTTCAGAGCAGGATTAACATGACACGAAAAACAGCATCAGCGTCACCTTTTTGTACAGAATAAAGTCACAGCTCCAAAAAACAAACTAAAGACTAAACCGCACAGAGACAGAGGCCTTCAAAAAGTGGTCTCATGACAGGTCTTGGCCGGTCTTGAGTACTACAACTCTACAAGTCAGAAGATCTCTGGCTTTGATTGTAACCGTTCTTCCTGTAGTCCGTCTTCTGTAGATCCACTAACTTCGTCCAGCCACACACACACACACACACACACACACACACACACACACACACACACACACACACACACACACACACACACACACACACACACACACACACACACACACACACACACACACACACACACACACACACACACACACACACACACACACACACACACAATAAAGTGTTTCTGTCACGTCATGTAGAAAATATAGTTTTAACAACATTTAACATTTATGTTTGAAATTATTCATGAACTCTCTGATGTGTTCTTGTGACCTCATGCAGGACTCCAGTCTGTCCAGTTAAAGCAGCATGTTGGCCCAGAGTGGTTTAAATGTAGGGAGTTCAGTCTCGTGCAGATTAAGATGTGAACATGTTTTAAAAAAAATATATACGATATGACCTTCAATCAACCGAGTCAGAGGAGTGCCATAACGTGATTTTACTGTGACGGAAACATTAAGAGGAAAATATTAAATGAGAAATAAGGGGCACATAAAGTAAAAATGGGAGTATATAAAGGAGGGCCCGACTGATAAGATATTCTTTTGGCCGATATTGGGGAGAGAGAAATCAGATACCGATATATCGGCTGATATCTTTCTCAGATCTAACTGTTGTATAATTAAAAGCTAATCACAAAAAGAGCTGAGACTTAACGAGCTGCTCTGATTGGATGATTTTTAGAGGCTGTTAAGTTACTTTTGGTGGTGAACACATCCGGCTGTAGCTGTTCCCCCTGATATATTATTTATAATTGTGGGTGATCCAGACAGATATTTGCCGTTTAAATTTGTTTTTTTGTGTCTTTAAAAGTTTAATAATTATATATCTTAATTATATTTGTATGTGAGGCAGCTCGTTGTTTATCAGAAACTCTGTCTCCGTCAGGACACTTGACAGGTATTTTTAATCTCAACATGTTTTATTCCTCTGGTTGAATAAAGGTTAAATAAATAAAGATATAAAGTATCCCTTTATGGCGCTCCTTAGACTCTATATTAGAATCTGACGTGACTCTGTGGGTATGTTACCCTGCGTTAGCTTATGTTGTAATAATCACTTGATGTGTACTGACGTTGTGAGCTTGTGTGCATGTGTCAGACTTGTGACCGCATCAAGCAGTCAGCCAGCGGGACAAAGAGACGCGTGTTCATCATTGAGACTATGGGAGGTTACTGTGGTTACCTGGCCAGCGTGGGAGGCCTGGCTGCTGGAGCCGACGCTGCTTACATCTACGAGGAGCCGTTCGACATCAAGGACCTGCAGGTAGGTCTCCAATCATCTCTGAGACGTCCAACATGGAGCCAGATTCCTAACTCGACTCCCTGTCAACCTGACATTCCTCTCTTCAACCACTAGAGGGCTCTCAGGCTCACTTCTGTCTGCCGTCCTACAACTAACGCTTACTGTTTATTCCCACAGGCAAATGTGGAGCATTTGACTGAGAAAATGAAGACGAGCATTCAGAGAGGACTGGTCCTAAGGTAACAGACTGATCCTTCACATTTACAGGTTTTTAAAGCCTCAGTTCTAGTTTTTCAGAGGTTGACGGTATGAAAACCTCATGGATCTGTAAGATTGTTTCAGCCTCGAAGTTCTTCCACTTACAGGCCAGGTTTGATTTTTGTTTCAGATGTACAAACATTTGAACCAGTAAAGCCAAACGTCTCTTCTCAAAGAACCCAGACACAACTGACAAGTTGCAGGTCTGCTGCTGCCGCCCTGATAGGCCACCTTGTTGGATAACTGTGTTCCTTTAATTGTTTAATATGTACCTTCCATCCAACAGAGTATTTATTCAAGACAATGATGATCCAAAAAAGCCAAACTAAAGCAACAATCTGCAACTTTTCCTTAAAAAAATATTTGTTTTGAAGTCGATCTGGTCGCACGCACACATACAGCTTACTCTGAAAATATCAGCAGTTTTCTGCAAGTGTGAAAGCCCTAATGGTAAACTGACCTAATGCTGATGTCATGATTTTAACATCTTCAGTTCAGCTCATCTCGATGTCACTTTAAAAACGATGTCGGTGTTTATTTTACACCACACGTTAGGACTGATAGAGTAGACTTTAAAGGCTTTATATGTGATTTTTTCATCCAGCAGATGTCGCCCTTGAGCACCAGCATGAAACCAAAACAACTCGCGCTGCATTGTTGTGTTAGCATGCTAATGCTAGTGATCTTTATTATGCTCATATCTTCACACTGCATGTAAATTTACCTGAAATGAGCGTGATCTAGAAACACAGTTAAGCAGTGAGTACAGTATGTTATTCTTCTTTTCTCTAGTCCCTCAATTAAACAACTTTTATACTCGAGGGGAGGAGTCAGCCGGCCGTCCGGGCGATGTAAACAAAGTGAAGATAGGACTCAGAAAACTCTGAAAGCATCACAGACAGTGGGAGCCTTTAATGTTGAACTGTTTTCCGTTTCTTCATTTGTGTGTTTAGGAACGAGAACTGTAACGAGAACTACACGACAGACTTCATCTACCAGCTGTACTCTGAGGAGGGGAGGGGGGTGTTCGACTCCAGGAAGAACGTGCTGGGACACATGCAGCAGGTACGCACACACACGTTTCCTTCTGTAGCAGCGTCAGGGGGATCAATTTGTCCAGACTGAGGAAGGTTTGTTCAACTATTTTCTATATTTGTATCATAAATATGCATGACCCGGTTTTACAAGGAGCGGCTTTGTTGTATTTTGTCTGCGTGTGTCTCGAGAATATCGCTGATAAAAGTGGATCAAACAAATCTTTGATGATCCCAGAGGGGAGATTGGGTTGCATCTGCATTGAGTAATGGGGAAACAAAAAGCATTTAATGAAAGTTTTGTGATTTTTAAGATTTTCTAAACTTAGCGCGGCTGCTTCAACAACTTCAAGACATTCATCGTTTTAAATATGAATGAAGAGAAGTGGAGTGTGGTGGGGGTCCCAGTGGCTCAGGGTTTGAATCTGGAGAATATTCATCTCATTGTTTCCTGTTTCTTGACTGAGGATGGAACATCTCTGAAAGAGAAAAAACATTTCCACCACACTGAAGGCTAATTCACAGAAGGATTGGCTCCAGCAGCTGCCAAACCTGAGCAGATGAAACAAAAATAAAAATGGTGAATTCTTCAAAGCAGGAAAGTGCAAAAAAACAACCTGCAGTGCCAATCAAACAGTGTTTGCTTCTCCAGCGCTGTTTGAATATGAATGCATTAAATCATATAAAAATGAACGTCCTCATTATTGCATCAAACGTGCAGATCACAAACAAGCAGCTTTGAGTCTTCTAAGAGATATTACAAAGTGAGTAGAGCAGACGGAGTAGAGACGCCCAGCAGGACAGGGATGAGTGTGTGGGTTTCTCCGGTTGACCTGCTCTCGTCTGCTTACTCTTTAAAGTTAGCGTCTTTATAAAGAGTGAAGCTGGAAATCTGAAGAGTAAGAACATCAGTGTTACGAGATATATTTCATCAGCCTCCTCCTTCAGCTGGACAAAAGCTAAATGTGCTGAGCTGCCAAACTGTGTTTTTTTGTGTTTGGGATAAATTATTAAAAGAATATCTCTGGGGGGAGGGAGGTGATGGACATTCAGGGTGCTAAAAACAAGCTGCTCCCTTACTGCCAATTTCCACAAAGTCTGTGTGCGCTGCGTTCTGTCAGAGCCTGGGTTTTGCTCAGTCGGATGGTGCACGCCCTGCCCCACTGGGTCCTTTAATGGAGCGTGAGAGCTGACATGATCAGCTGTACACACATCACAGGAGAACTACGAGATCACGCAAAACAAAAAACATGTGGAAACAACATGTTGCTTTGACTTTCCGAGGAAGATTTGTTGTTCATTTGGAGAATGTTTTGACGTCATGTTGAAAAGTGAAGAAATATACGATCGTGAGTCTGTATATTGGATTTTATTTTGACATTGACCGGACGCTCTGTGTGTTATCTTGTCTGACTTCCTGTCCGGGTTGTCAAATTCTGTCCATCTTGACGCGTACCTGCAGCGTGCTCTATCGAAAATAGACTCGCAGAGTATTTGAAACAGTCAGTTTCGCTGCTGGCACGCTCAGGAGACGGGCTGTGACGCTCGCTGTGGAAAAGCAACCAGTGACTAGAGGGGCAGCGAACAGCGCTGGCAGTGTATGTGGAAATTGGCAGTCAGTGTATGCAGATCTTTGAACACTGAAAGTTAACATGGAGAAAATGTTAAAAAAAAAACATGACAGACATCAATGTGAAGTTTTAGAAATCTTAAGACGAATTCTCTGAAACAACGGGGCTGAGTCAGTCACCACAATTAACAGAAAACTCTCAATGAAATGAAAGATTAACAAATCGAGATCGGTCCATCTACTAAAAATGACTCACTGATTGTTTCTGAAGGGAGGAGCGCCGTCTCCGTTCGACCGGAACTTTGGGACCAAGATCTCTGCCAAGGCGATGCAGTGGGTGACCAAGAAGCTGACGGAGACGTTCAGACAGGGTGAGCTTTATTCCAACAGCTGTTTATAGAGCCTGTGGTAGTTTATCCCCCGCCCCCCCCTGCAGAGGTGTGAAGCCCAACTTTACCCTGAGCCGTCATGGAGTCACTCCGTCTGAAGCGCTGAAGTGGTTTAGTTATTCATCGATCGTTTACATTAATCAATATATGAGTTAACAAGAAATACAGAAAAGACTAACAGCTGTGTGAAACTACTCCTGAGTCTGTCTTAAAGCACACTGCATGTGTTTGAACACTAAGATACAAGTTGAAACTCCTCTTTGTTTTTTTTATGTCTATTTCCCAAAACACATGGATGACATAAGATGAAGGTAAATCTTTTATTACACGCTGGCTCCATGACCATCTACATCTTTGTGTTTTAGCTCCACGTCCTTCTCTGTCTGTGTCACCACTCTGTCAAACCCTCACAGACACAGCCTGTCTCGTCTCCTCTGTTTGGCAAAGACGCTACATGTCCTCATTTACAGATTTATCAGCAGCCATCATGCTACATTATTTCCGGTTCATGACTCATGTTTGACAGCTGGATTGGAAATACTGGAGCATTGGCTGAAAGAATAAACTCACACGTTTCTGTTTCCTGCTTCGCCCCACATCTCTTTGTGTCTCTGTTGTTTATGTTGCCTTCTAGTCATCACAAGTTCTGTTTCATCCTTCTTTGGTTGCACAACTCTCCTCTAAGTTCATGCAAAGAGTTTCTTAACAATCCTCAAAGAGGAAGGTCATCCTCCTCCTCCTCCTGCTGCAGACTGTCTGTTCTACGTGACTTTATGTTTGCAACTAGAAAAACAGGAGAGCCAAAGTGAGTTCCTGTGTTTCCACCTCTTGACTGCTGATGTGTTTCTGTGCAGGTCGCGTGTTTGCGAACACCGAGGACACCTGCTGTCTGTTGGGGATGCGGCGCAGGGCTCTGGTCTTCCAGCCCGTTGTTCAACTCAAAGAGAGCACTGACTTTGTGTACGTATGAAAGTCTCTGACGACACGATGAATAATTGATGCATTCACATCTTGAATCATTTGTAAATATCAGATTTTTACCACCTGTGACCATCAAAATGTAAAGGTCCAATCAGTAAGATGTGTAGAGAGTGAAATGATAAAGGTATCTTACTATATGATCAGACATTAAGGAAACATGCTATGTTGAAGTGCTGGCTTCTCTGACAACAATGCAGCAGCCAGTATGTCCTCCTTCTAACTTTAGATTCTGCTCCTGAATGCTCTGGATTTGTTTGGACCAGAGAAGGTAGGCAGTTTAAAGACACCCCCACACGGCTGTTTGGGACACCCCTCAGTTTGTCAGATATGAGAGCAGTTATCAGGTCAACAGGTGTTGCAGTGATGGAAGCGGTCAAGAGAAGTGGTTCAGATAGAAGTGATTGTACCTGACCTAAAAAGCCTCTGCATGTTTCTAATAAGCTCCACGAGCAGAAACGTGCTCAAACTAGGATCAATATTGGAGATGCTTTTGAAAAATGGAGAGAGGTTAGAACACAGAAAGGTTTACAGACCCATGCAGAGCTGGAGAAACACTGAAGCTTCAGTGTCCACCACATGGTGACCTGTGTGAGACTTTAGAGAGGGGGGGGAGACAGCTCTCTACTATGTTTAGAATTTAGACTGCAGTACCCGTTTTAAACACTAGGTGTCAGAGTTACATACTGCTCCTTTAATACTAAATCTCTGTTCAGTCAGGATTATTAGAACAAAGAAACAGCCTGTGGTTTAGAAAATGTTTGAAATTGGGCGCTGCCAGCAGAACAAAAGGCCTTGGTTCACCATCTGCAGGAACTTTTAACTTAACACAGAACGGACATGGCAGATGATGTGTGTCTGCAGGTTAAACCGCTCCTGTGCTTAAAGACATGTTTAGGTTCTGCCGTTCTGAGTCTCGCTCGTCTCTCTGCAGTCACAGGATCCCTAAGGAGCAGTGGTGGCTGAAGCTGCGTCCCCTCATGAAGATCCTGGCTAAATACAAGACGAGCTACGACGTGTCAGACTCCGGGCAGCTCGAGCACGTCGTGCGCAACCGGCCCAGAGAGTCGGACGCTTCAGTAGCCATGTGAAGGACGCCACAAACATACGGTGGCCTTTAAAGTCCAGTCGGTGTGTCAGACTGAAGATCCATGAGGCGTCGATCTGAGCTCCAGTAACAACAACCTGTGTTCATTCTCTGTTTGTGTCTTTTCCTTTGATGTCACTCGTCTCTCTTGTTTTGACAGAATCATGACTGTAACCTAGCCTCTGCAGTGTTTCTAATATCAAACACACACACACACGTCCTCTCTGCGTGTCCTCGTCGCCCTGGATGTTTTAGTGTCACTGTTGTTTTAAAAATTGCACTTTTTTCTCTGTCTGCGGCTACTTAGGAGAGCTCCGAGCGCGGAGCTGCACGAGGTCAGAATAGACACTGCGTCTGCTGTAAAACCAGTGTGTGTGTTTCTGCCTAGAACCGGTGTGAGGTTCAGCATATTTATGTGACACTGATGCAATACAGTCATACTGCTGCTGTGCTTTCCACTGAAACTAATATTTATCTTTTGAACTCTGTTTATTTTGCTCGTGAACATGGATATATTCTATTAAGTGTAGGCACAGCTGTACCGAGTAGCTGTCTGTCAAGTTGCACCAACACGCTAGAAATGTAAGAGACGTTCTGTTTCCCACTGAATAAAATCAGACTTGAGAAGTAGACCCCGATGAAAAGTGTCTCTGGATTCATTTAATTATTTCATTTAGAATGGAGAGTTTCCTTTTGTGTTTCTCTTTGAGGAGAGTTAAAAACTCTAACTTTCATATTTGGATAAAACTGTCCACACCTGGATTTAAGATTCATAGCACTTTCCAACCCAGGTAACAAAGTGCGAAACAACAGACAATACAAGATTAATATCATAGGGTAAAACCTTTTCGGTAAAATAGTGTCTTGAGTGGAGAAATAAAAAGTTGGTCTGACTCTGCAGGTCTGATCTCCTCTGATAGGGTTTAGGGTTCCACAGTCTGGGGTCCCTGACAGTAAAGACCTGACCCCCGTTTAGTTTTCAGCCTGGACCCTTGGAACAGCCAGCAGAGCTCCACCAGAGGATCCTGGTTCATAAGGGGTTAAAAGCTGAGAAATGATGATTACACTAAATTCAGGTGACATCTAAAGTCCACACCATAACAACTCAACTGCTGAGCAACAAAAGAAGCAAAATGACTCAAAAAAACTGGAGTTCACTACGAGGAAGAAAGACCAATGACGACAGAGACAAGAGAATCACAAAGAAAACATCTATAAGTTTAACTATTTCAAAGGTACAAAAAGAGATCAGCTCACAACCAAGAAACACAAAATGATTTCTGAAACAAGCCAAGTTCGTCAAGAGACAAGAAAACAACCCTAAAGCAAACAAGGGATAAAAGAGTCGGTCAAAGAAAGCACAAACAACTTTACTAAGAGATTCAAAACAAAAAGAGAGACAAGAGGACTACAAAGAGAGAGATTGAACTACAAAGAGAGACAAGAGGACTACAAAGAGAGAGATAGAACTACAAAGAGAGACAAGAGGACTACACAGAGAGAGATAGAACTACAAAGAGAGACAAGAGGACTACAAAGAGACAAGAGGACTACAAAGAGAGATAGAACTACAAAGAGAGATAGAACTGCAAAGAAAGACAAGAGGACTACACAGAGATACAGAACTACAAAGCGAGACAAGAGGACAACAAAGAGAGCGATAGAGAGACAAGAGGACTACACAGAGAGACAGAACTACAAAGAGAGACAAGAGGACTACACAGAGAGACAGAACTACAAAGAGAGACAAGAGGACTACACAGAGATATTTAGAACTACGTAGACAAGAGGACTACAAAGAGAGAGACAGAACTACCAAGATGTAAAAGGAGACAAGCAGAAGATGTCTACAAAATAAACAGCCGAGTTCTCAGAGGAACAAAACAACCAGGGCCCGACTGAGAAGAGATTTTAGGGCTTACATCGATATTAGGATGGAATAAAATCTGTTGAACAGGCCAGGGTGTAACCTGGGATTGGCTCCAGCCCCATGCAGCCCCGAACAGGTAAAAGGCAGTATAGATAACACATGGTAGATTAGAGTTTTTGCAGAGTGGAGGCTGAAATAGTGAAGAAAACTTCCATAAATGTTTCCTCTGACTCCTCCATGATCCACAGACGTCTGGTAAGAGGTGCAGAAACACAATAAACAAACGCACCTCCTCCAGATAAAATCAGGAGGAGCTCAGAAGTGATTTAAAAAACAAAGACTCCAACCATCCTCACTCTGCACAGCTGGACTGCACAGTTCATCATGCTTCACCATTGGGCCAGCAGATGGCGACAGAGCACCATGTCCTCCCTGCAGCCCGGGTTCATCGGGTACATTATGACACGACTCCCTCCATCAGCTCTGTCCACTTCTGCTCCTCACAATGACACTATATGGTGGCTTAAATCTTCCAAAGTAGATTAACTGTGTGTGTGTGTGTGTGTGTGTGTGTGTGTGTGTGTGTGTGTGTGTGTGTGTGTGTGTGTGTGTGTGTGTGTGTGTGTGTGTGTGTGTGTGTGTGTGTGGGGGGGGGGGGGCATAATTGGGAATTAATCTTATCATTTAAAGGACAATTTCAATTTCCCATGGGTGTATTAATTGTGTGTACATGTAATTGGGCCGCTTTCCCGTCGTAAATGGACCTTTTTTCTGTCTTCTCTGCAAGTAATTACATGCGTATATGACTGGGCTGAGACATCGCTCAGCTACAGCGCAGCGACGTGAAATGTAATTTGAAGAAAGAAGCTACCTGAATCACCTTTACTCCCCACAGAGCCTCCTGGAATAATTATCATCCTTAACTTAAAGCAGCGTGGTTAATTCAGCCTCACACCACCCCCCCCCCCCCCACCTCAATCTGCACCTCCTGGTTCAGCGTTCATGTTGCTGGCCTCTTCTCCTCTGTGCATGAAATTAGTAAATCCGATAATTTGGGTTGATTTAAGAATGCAAAGGGAGACGGTGGGGTCACATGCCCATAGATAATCAATACTAATTACCATTTAATTCCCCCCCCACCTCCTTTTCTACGAGAATCACGTGAGTCTGATCTCATTGGACTGATTAAAGGTTACAAATGAAGGGTCCTCACTCCCCGATTCTCATCAAAGGCCAGCCGCATGCTCGCTAACTTTGTCTTCATTTAATTCTACATTGTCTTCAGACAAGGCCCCAATTATAAGCTCGCAGTGAATCTCCAAAATAGCCCGCGCACATTGACCTTTTTAGATTAAAAGCACATTCCCTCTCACTCTCATGCAGCTCCACTCCATACAGTCCAATCTTCTCCACTAATGAAGCACGCTGGTCAGGATTTCTAGTCGCTGTAATAACAACTGAGAAAAAGCAGCGTGGACATGCATCTTGTCAGTAATATCTCTGCACTGTTTCTCTTTAAGGTGCATCATTTATCACAGAGTAATATAGAAATGACTTCTAATGGATATCCAGATTTTCATCGTTGCTCTTCTTTCAGCGGACACCCTTTAGGTACTGACTTTTTAAAGGAAGTAGACAAAGCCACCTTTAAATCACGCGTTAGTTTGTAGAATTAGGTTGTTAGGAGTTGAGACGAGAGTGGATACAGGTTAGTTTATCTCTTTGCTGGTTGACAGGTCGCTGTGGTAGTGTCTTAGACAACTTTGTTTATCCCAGAGGGCAATTCGATTCCACAGTCCACCCAATGCATACATTTACAAACAAACAAACAGCAGCAGGAGATTAATCCGAGACAAGCAAATCAGTATTGACAAAGGTGAGCGGTTGCACACTGATACCGTGTGGTCTCCCTGGGTAATGACACCCACAAGGGCCAGACAAGAAGCACAGCAGCATACCCAGATTTATCCTCTAGTTTACTCTAACCCTCACATTTAAACAATTCCAGACCAATTTCTAAACTTTGCATTTTGGCAAAGGTATTTGAAAAAATCATTAGTGAACAACTGAAGGATTTTTTGGATGCCAATAATGTATTATTTAAGTATCAGTCAAGTTTTAGAAAAAAATATAGCACTGTTACAGCTGCTCTTAAGGTTTTAACTGACATTATTGAAACAATTGATTGTAAGCAATTTTGTGTAGCTGTCTTTATCGATTTATCAAAGGCCTTTGATACAGTTGATCACGGATTATTGATCAAAATCCTCCATCAAGTTGGTTTATCAAAGCAAGCAGCCTCCTGGTTTGGCAACTATCTGTCAAACAGAACAATGCGTGCAAATGGCAGGACCCACCTCTTCCTTTTTAGAAATCTCAAAAGGGGTGCCCCAAGGTTCGATACTGGGACCTATTTTATTTTCCATTTATATCAATAACGTGTGAAAATTTGTCAAATGCCATGTATCACTTTTATGCTGATAACACTATCATCTATTGTTGCTCAGCATCTGTTGCACAAGCTTTTGAGTTTCTGCAGTTTGCTTTCAATGTTGTCCAGTCTCGTTTGAGGCTCATGTTGTTTTCACATTTAAGTGGAGAAACAACAAATGTCCCATTGATTTTAACTTCTCAAGGAAATGTAATCGAACTTGTCAAAAGCTACAAGTACTTGGGATTTATTCTTAGTGTGATCTGTCTTTTAAATCACATATTGCCAATTTGGCCTCTAAACTTAAGCTAAAGTTAGGTTTGGTGCCTTCTTATTTATGTTCATACCTTCAAAGAACCAGAAGCCACTATGCCTTGTGTTCCTGTGATGTCTTTAAACTGTCTGTGCCTCGTGTCCGCACTGAGCTTGGGAAAAGAGCGTTTAGTTTTGCTGCTCCCACTGCATGGAACTTTCTCCAAAATGAATTGAAAATGGCGGATCTCATTTTGCTTGAAGCCTTTGGCTCGATCTTAAAAGATAAAATACACGAGACAATTGGACAGTGCCTGTGTTTCTGAATTGTAATCCGTGATCAAGATTCTGCACTTTATCTGTAAATCAATTTGCACATTGTAAATTGTTGTTCTCTCTTAACTTATTGTCTCTTTATCATGTAATGCTTTTTATGACGTGTGCTGCTGCCCTCTTGGCCAGGTCGCCCTTGTCAAAGAGATCTTGATCTCAATGGGTTATTTACCTGGTTAAATAAAGGTTAAATAAAAAAAATGTCCCCGAGAACCACTGTAGTCTCATTTAGCCACTTGTTAGCAACCGCCTTTTTATTTTTAAGGACGTGTAAAAACTTCAAAATTCACAAGTGAGGGTATTGCCTAACGTAGTTTATGTGGTCTAACAAAACGCCAACATCTCTTAAACTTGTGTTAACCACAGACCTTATTTCAGGCGTCTAACCACAAACCCGTTCAAAATCCACATTGACTTTTAGACGATAGATCCCATGGCGCTAAAATGCTAACTTACTTCCGGATTTTAGGACTCATTCCAGTGGCGCCCTATACTAACCCCTTCATGAAGAATCGGTAGGCCGACCCAAGATTTTCAACCAATCAGATTAATTAAATCTAAAATTGTGCAGTTTGGACTTCAGAATGTGACTGATCAAACAGAACAAAACTTCAAATTGAAATACCGAGCCTTTTAGACTAAACACTTTTTCAGATACACATTCAGTACCAACTGAAAAAGGCTCCGGGACCCACTGTTGGCTCCCGACCCATCAGTTGAGAACCACTACATTAGCCCCGCAATGACTAAATCTGCCCCTGCCCACACACACAGTGCTGCGCTCCCCATCTGGCTCGGCCTATCCAGTCTCGCCTCTGTACCGCCTCTGTTACTATATCTCTGAACCCGGCACAGAGGGCGGGTCACTTGGTCCCCCATTACTTTTCTGCAACATTCATATTAAAGGTTAAATGTCTCAGAGACGTAATCATCAAGCCTTGAAACAGCAGCCTGCTTCTGTATGCAGCTGTGCCATGCTGTGTTCAAGTCACATCACAGAAACAGTCATTTCAAGCTTCAAACGTGTCACGTATTCTTTCTCCAAAGGTTAAATTAAAGGAAAGCAGTTTTTCCTGGATGTGCTGAAAACAATCTCATCTCATCTCAAAGATGATATGCTATTGAAACTTTGTGAAATGATCCAATTAGGGGTAAATGAGTTGAACACTCAGCTTTTGATATTTGTGTTCATCTGTTGAAGAACCAAAGAAGACAACTGTCACTTTAACACTCCTTATAACACTGTGTATTTAATGCTTAAACATTATTATCCAATCAGACTTTAAAACCAGAAACATACAAACACAGCTCCACCCTGTATGACTGAACACAGACAAACCAGGAAACAGACGCTCTCTCTCTCCGTGAACACACACACACTGAAACACACACACAGACGATAACTTTCACTGTGAGAAATAAAAGAGACGACTTCCACAGAGAGACGACAGCTTCAGGAGGGAATACTGGGACTACTGGAATACTGCCACTTAAACCAGTTACTGACTGAACTCTGTAAGAAGCTTTAGAAAAACACAAGTCAAAGTAAGTAACAGGAAACTGTGTGGAGGAGGAAGAGGAACCTCAGCAATCTGACCTGTTTGTGCTGTTTGAACTGTCCATACCTGTCGGGAGTTTTGCTTCACTCAGAGGAAAATGGCTTCTTGTTCAGAGGAGGATCTGTGCTGTTCTGTCTGCTGTGACATCTTCAAACATCCTGTCCTCCTGTCATGTAGCCACAACTTCTGTAAAGCCTGTCTGCTGAGATGGTGGAGAGACCACCTATTAACTTGGCATTAAAGAACATGTGTGAGGCCTTCTTACTGCAGAGAGATCAAAGAGCTTCATCAGACTCTGAGGATCTCTGCAGTCTGCACTCTGAGAAACTCAGACTGTTCTGTCTGCATCATCAGCAGCCAGCGTGTCTCGTCTGCAGAGACTCTAAACAACACACCAACCACACATTCAGACCCATCGATGAAGCTGCACAAGATCTCAGGGACGAGCTCCAGGAATCACTGAAGCCCTTAAAGGAAAACCTGAAGCGATTTAATTAAGTCAAAAAAGTCTGTGATGAAACAGGAAAACACATCGAGGTCCAGGCTGCAAACACAGAGAGACAGATAAAGGAACAGTTTAAGAAGCTTCACCAGTTTCTAGATAAGGAAGAGGAGGCCAGAATTTCTGCACTGAAGGAGGAAGAGAAGCAGAAGAGTCAGAGGATGAAGGAGGAGATGGAGGTTCTGAGCACAGAGATAGCAGCTCTTTCACAAACAGTCAGAGCCTCAGAGGACGAGCTGAGAGCTGCAGACCTCTCATTCCTGAAAAATGACATGGCTGCAGTGCAAAGAGTCCAGCAGCTCCCCCTGCTGGAGGATCCACAGCTGCCCTAAGGAGCTCTGATAGATGTGGCCAAACACCTGGGCAACCTGAGCTTCCACATCTGGAACAAGATGAAGAACATGGTCTCCTACAGTCCTGTGATTCTGGACCCAAACACTGCTAGTCCAGACCTCATCCTGTCTGAAGATCTGACCTGCGTGAGAGGAGGAGAGGAGCAGCAGCTTCCTGATAATCCAGAGAGGTTTGATTGTTACTGCTCTGTCCTGGGCTCTGAGGGCTACAGCTCAGGGACTCACAGCTGGGACGTCGATGTTGGATAGAACACATCCTGGGAAGTTGCTGTGTGTGAGGAGTCAGCAGACAGGAAGAGAGACTTAAACTCTGGATTATGGAGAATACAGTTTTATGAGGATGAATACACAGCATACACCCCATCACGTGAACACACTGAACTGTCAGTGAGAGGACGACCTCAGAGTATCAGAGTGAATCTGGACTGGGACAGAGGAAAGCTGTCATTCTCTGATCCTGACACTAACACACACATACACACCTTCACACACACTTTCACTGAAAAGCTGTTTCCATACATTTGGAGTGGAGATTCACGTCCTCTGAAGATAATACCACTGAAGGTCTCTGTAACAGTGAAACATTGATGATGAAGAATTCGGCAATGCTTTTGGATTTTGTGGTAAAGGCTGAAAACTATTTCAGACATCAGTTGTCCTCTTCCAAACAGAATCTGAAGGAATACATTGATTGTAAAGAACAAGATATGTAGGCTACTGGGACTGATCTTTGAAAATCATTTAAAAAAAGGCTAAATTATAAACCTGTATGTCAGTTATATGTGCTGATTTCAATCCATTTATGGCAGAAATACAGAAATAAGATGCCAGAAATGAGTTCATCCATAGGGGAGAGATATATGATTACACCCTGAGGAGTTCTCAATATTTTAAACCTTTATATTTTTCATGTGTTTGATTGTTCTCTAACTTATTCTATCACAGAAATCAGCAACATAAAGGTCTTTCTGACTTTGTTACTGTTTTCATCTGAAAGCTGTCCACTTTCTGTGGACGGTGTTTTCAGGTCTTTCCTTGAAAAACTGAACATTCATCATGGTTCATAAGCGTCATAGTTTGCTCGCTCAGTGAGGGGAAACAATGACATGAAACTCACACTGACACATGACAACACCTGGCAGGTTATGTTGAGTCTTTAGGAAATCTTTGTCTATTGATTTGCTGTGTGAGGAAGAGGACTGACGGGGAATAACACACGCTAACAGTTTTTTTATTAACAACCTGATAGATTCATGGATTCAGCCCGCTCCGCCGTATTCTTAATTCATGTTCATTTAATTCTGTTGCTGAATCTTCTTCATTTGTTGTTCAGTGGAGGAATCAATATGTGCTTTTGCTGTTGTCTTCATTTTATATTTACTATGAGATAAATTGTATGATGATGTAAATAGACTTTTGATAGTGATGTCTGGATGTAGTGGGGTTATAAACCTCATAATCCTTGGAAGAGCAAATCTAAATGGACTCCTTCCAAACCCTGCTTCCGTCATTTTATCGTTGAACTCAAACAGAACTGCAGCTCATTTGAATATGTGACGGCCTGCAAAGTCTTTATCGTGTTTGAAAGAAATTAATTTAGCTTGAGATGTTGAAGAACTCATAAATTATGAACATCAGACGCTCCATGGTTTGTTCAAAGTTTATACTTTATTTTTGTACATTTTACAGAAATAGTTACAACTGTTGTATGATTGATTGTAAACCTCTTGGGTGTGAATAAAATGGTGGATTGAAACAATAATTTAGTGGGTTTTTATTTAACTGATTTGAATGATAAAGGTATCTTACTATATGATCAGACATTAAGGAAACATGCTATGTTGAAGTGCTGGCTTCTCTGACAACAATGCAGCAGCCAGTATGTCCTCCTTCTAACTTTAGATTCTGCTCCTGAATGCTCTGGATTTGTTTGGACCAGAGAAGGTAGGCGCTTTTAAGACACCCCCCACGCAGCCGTTTTGGACACCCCTCGATTTGTCAGATATGAGAGCAGTTATCAGGTCAACAGGTGTTGCAGTGATGGAAGCGGTCAAGAGAAGTGGTTCAGATAGAAGTGATTGTACCCGACCTAAAAAGCCTCTGCATGTTTCTAATAAGCTCCACGAGCAGAAACTGCTCAAACTAGGATCAATATTGGAGATGCTTTTGAAAAATGGAGAGAGGTTAGAACACAGAAAGGTTTACAGACCCATGCAGAGCTGGATAAACACTGAAGCTTCAGTGTCCACCACATGGTGACCTGCGTGAGCATGGACTCTAGAGAGGGGGGTGGAGGGGGGGGAGACAGCTCTCTACAATGTTTAGAATTTAGACTGCAGTACCCATTTTAAACACTAGGGGTCATAGTTACATACTGCTTCTTTAAGCATTGAAAATGTTAGCTTTCTGTGGAGCCTCCTGTTGCTAAAGACATTAGCTAACAGAATAGCCATGCTAGCTTGACTCAGCTAAACTCACCTCACAGTGTATCAACTCCACGTGCCAGATCCCTTCTGCTCACGTCTTGGCTCCTGATGACGTCACCATTGGTGCAAGGTACCCGTTGTGAGGATGTTTATTCTTCTCTTTTCATCCATATTTAAATACAGTCAATGGATTACACCAGCAGCAGGCAACCAGTGACAAACATAAACATGAAGCGTTGTCTGCAGATTTGAAATGATGAGAGGAGAGTCACATGGGCCAAATGGCAGCAAAAGCAACTGATAAAGAAAATCATTGACTTTGCTGATGCACACATTGAGGGTTTTTAATCATTTTCCTTCAGTCGTGCAGATCTACAACAACATCATAAGAATGAAGTGTCATACATTGTGCAGGAGGTGCGAGCTGTGTCCTCTGTGGACCGGTCGCTCTACACTGGCCGTTGTTGCGCACCAGACAGCTGGCCAGCGCTGTGTGGGGTCGGATATAAATGTCCTGGAAAAAGGTATCGAAGACAGGGGTACAAACAGTGGTGAGGTGCCCCAATCCAAGCGTCCTACAGAGTAGCAGAAGCTTTAGAGGGAGGAGACGAGTGCATTATGGAGAGGAGTGCACCGGAGGGGGCAAGCTGGGGGAGAGACCAGAGACCAGAGAAAAAGGAAATCCCAGTTTAAAATGTAATGTTGGTGAAAAGAGGGAAATAGGACGACATAAATATCAATGTTGAAATTCTATACAATGCAGAGGCTGTGAATGTTCAGTTTTCTTTGGATATATGGCAACAATAGCCTGTAGTTTAATCATGGTGTTTCTCTTCCTTAACGATTAGAATATTCAATCAAATTTAAAAAAGAAATGCATGTCATTTATTTTTCTGTCATTTGAAACATGTAAACACTTGTGGGGAAAAACGTGATCTGTATGCCTTCTTTTGTTGTGCCTATGTCTCCTCCTAACTACAATAACAGCAGCCTGTTGTGTGTAACACTGGTCTCCTGAGTTAGCATGTTCTTTTCAAAGGTGTTAAATACAGACACCGTCACAATCACCACAGTTTTTGTCAGGTTTGGTAAATCACAATGTGTGTACTAACTTAACTTGTTTGCATTTTCTCCTCCCAGTGTTTTGCACGTTAGGGCAGAAACGCCCCAGATTGAATATTCATTAAGTCAAACGTACTAAATGGTCAATGCGCGTTGTTTTGCTCATTTGACAGACGCAATCCTCACTGCATGCCATTAGTAGATCAGATAGCACTTTTTTTGCTGGTGGTATCAAGTTTGCACACGTTTTAAGACACGCAAACCTTTAGTAAATCTGGCCCTCAGTCAGTACATTTACACGGTATTGTGTTAGTGCCACTAAACAGGACTTTTACAGTCCATGTGAATATGTTAGTCCTCCTGACTCAGTCAGTAATGAATCAAACTTCTCAAAGTCAGGTTCACACAGTGTGACACTGTGGATGGAGATCGATTTACTCTGGCATGTTTACACCGTCATCGGACCCAAACTGGTTTAGATGTTCTGAGCATGCTCCACAGTTCCCGGGCCAGGCTTTGACCCAGAAGCCGAACTGCTTAAGAGCGTAGCATAGAAGAAGTCGCGTTGTAGTCAGCTATGGACGTATCTTTAATCTGTCAAGTTTTGTACCATCTGTACTATCATGAATCGAGCTTCATGATATATCGCCCAGCAGTACTCTAAGGGTGCACTCACACGAGGCGATCTGATCACCCTTAAAGTCCAGTTAGTTTGACTACTGTGACTTCTGTGCTCAAGCTCGGTACACTGCCTTGACCCTGGCACGCTTTGAAGAGGTGTGCCTTGCTATGGTACCATTCTTGCTCGAGGACAAGCACGAGTACACAACGTGGACAGCCTTCAGTGTTCTGTCTATATGTGTATGTGTTCTGACTAACATAACTCAGAATAAGACACAAAGTCAGTAAAGTAACCTTCATGTTCTCAGTGTTCCCGTTTGTTTTTTTAGTGTTTTTGTCTAGAGTCCGCTTGTCTTCTAAACTGAGCTCGCTTCATGATCAACTAAATCCATGCACGTGTTGTATTATGACGTTATGTTCAAGAGGTAACCGTGCTACACAGAACACGGTCGACTCAGGTGTGACGTCATTCCCAGCTCAGAGATCCGAGTTCTGAGGCAAATGGAACGCAGCATAAGCACGGTGACGGGACAACGGGGCCTAGTGGGACCAATCATTTACAAAATGAACACTGTGCTGCGATGAAGAAGACCTTAAACTAGAGATTGGGAACATACATTACTACTTTTGTTACGTCTTGTCATCTTTGGTAAAGATTGCTTTTGTGTTCATTGTTGCTGTTGAATGATTTTATTGTTTGATTACTGAGGAGTTGAAGCTTCATATTCAGAGTTGTGTTCCCCTCCATATCATGCTAAAGGTTTTGTGATAACAGCAGCAATGAGAGCCAATAAATCCTCCCGGGCCTGAGATTGAAAAAGCAATATATAAATATTTTTTTTCTAAATGAATCATACGTGTGACATTCAGGATGAATATTTATGAATAAATAAATCCATGCAGAAATAAATGAACACATAATGCATTCCAGGAGAGATGAAAAAGCACAGAACAGCAGAAGTTATAGATTTCTGATACGGGTCGACGGCGGTCCCTGAAGGCGGCGTGGAGGAGAAAATGCCACGCACTCTGCAAAACAAACAGGGAGCAAATCACAGGACCCGTTTTCCGGACACCGGATCAGGGGATTTGATCCACCTCGAGCACACAGGAGAAGCTCGGGCTTAAAAACAAACCCAGACGAGTCGCACTCCAATTTAGGCTTCCCACTATCCAAAGCAGGCGAGTGTGCGAAAAACACTCCTGTGAGAGTCTCCTTCTGACAATTAAGACGGCCATGGAGGCGTGGAAAGCTGCAGATTCCATTAGCCTCTGTGCTGCTTCCCTCTCTCTGTCCACTGAGCCCTTACTTACTTATTAGCACAAGCCCCTCTCCGCATTTTGTTAAGGAAGCGATTAGTGGAAATCTACATGAAAAGGCAATTTCTTTTCTCTGCCTTCACCCTCCCTCACAGTTCATTGACATCCGACAGATCTAAAGAATGGCGTCAGGGCGCTAATGAAAGCCGCTCTGCATCATTTGGGCTGTTATTCTTCTGCTGGAAGTGACTCGTGTCTTTATTTACTCGTTTCTGTGTGACAAACGGTCAGAGTTGGTTGGATTTACATCCATGCTGAAGCCCCCCCCCCTCCTCCCCCCTCCTCTATGTAACTATAAAGGCTGCGAGCTGTGGGCTCAGAGACTGCAGCTCTGCTTTGATGTATTGGAGTTAATATCTCCCTGACATTTCTCAGGACAGATTTTCATCACTGGATTCATCTGTACTTTTGGGGCTGTGTGATAAATGAGTCAGGACATTCATTT
Source organism: Labrus bergylta (assembly GCF_963930695.1). Classification (NCBI taxonomy): domain Eukaryota; kingdom Metazoa; phylum Chordata; class Actinopteri; order Labriformes; family Labridae; genus Labrus; species Labrus bergylta. Next base: position 22,103,887 of record NC_089214.1, on the reverse strand, counting down.
TCCTCCTCTCGTCTCTCGCTTCTGCACAGACGTGTGTGTGTGTGTGTGTGTGTGTGTGTGTGTGTGTGTGTGTGTGTAAATATGTATCCACTGTTGAGATGCAGGGGTGTGAATCTTCTCATGAGGCAGACTCTGTGTGTGTGTGTGTGTGTGTGTGTGTGTGTGTGTGTGTTCCAGTGGGCCCGAGCGAGTGGCGAGCGTACTTGTGGCACGGAATAGACGGCGGCGTTAATGGAAGTGACATTAATTTGACAGAGCGCTCACTAACATGCGAAGTCACTCGCAGTTCATAATAATAATATTAACTTGGCATTAACATGCAAGGCTGTCTGTTGCACCAGATGCTGAGACGTTCCTTTTTTCTTTTTCTTTTTTTAATCCCGGGGAGCGGGTGCTGCAGCAGTCTGCCTTTGTGGGCCACGAGTGCAGCGTGAAAACAGTTGGTGTCGTCTGCATCTCGGTTATCTGTGTGCTGAGTGAAAGGTGAACACACAGTTTTCACGATAAGATTCTCTGTTTGTTCCTCAAAGCAGAAGATTTTTTTGTTTGTGGAAAATCCAAAAGGGTTTCTCTTTCATACAAACTCTGAACGCCTCCACATGGAAGAATTCACAGAAAAAGAGAAGATATATGCTCATAGCATTACAGAAAAAACAAGAAAAATATACAAAGAGATTGATCTTAAATACTGGGCATGCAGAAAAATAATAGTTGATGCAGGAACACAAAATAGCTCAAGTCAGGTTTACTCAACAAAGTTAAAGGGCATAGATTATTCAAAATCACTCCCACAGCTAGGTGTTTGTTCTGCCCTCTGAGTCTGCCTTCTCACCATAAACAATAGGACATGGAGCCAGAAAGCCTGAGACACCCAAGTCCTTCTAGAGAGGGGGCGTGGTCAGACACAGCTCATTTACATATTTAAAGGTACAGACACAGAAACAGCCTGTTCTGAGCAGGGCTGAAAAAGAGGGGTTTATAGACATGATCAAATACAGGATCAGAGTGGATTTAGAACAAGAGACTTCACACACATGTTTTCAGGAGCTCTGAGACTCATTTAAACTGGATGAAGAGGAGGAGAATATGTCACCTTCGAAGCTCCTGCACACTGGGATATAAAAAGCTAAAATTAAGGTTTGTAAAATATCTTCTAATGGGTGAAGCTAACTACTACTCATGCACAAAAAGAAAGGCCTTAATTAGTCTAGTGTGTGCATTGTGCATTGTTGTGTTGCGGAGACACTGAAACTCCTCCTCCTGCAGCAGATCCTCCTGCAGCACTATGCACATAACTAAGAGCATGCAGGCTGTGGAGGTTACAGTTTAGGGAGCAGATTTAGACATAAAACCTGTTCACACTGCACCGAGGATACATCTTTTTCAACTTGATGAATGGCTACCATGCCCTTGAGCAGGGCCACACACACACACACACACACACACACACACACACACACACACACACAGAGGTGTAGCTGGTGGAAAAGCTAAAGGCTATTTAGTCGCAGCCATTAACACTAATCAAAAACCACTTTACCTGATAAGAACTGCAGAGTTCGTCCACAAAATACAGCCGCCATCATCCCTCTCCTCTAATATTGACCCGGCTTAAACAAGGTGCCACTAACAGGAAGCATGAAGGTGATGAAGAGATCCAGGTGAGAGGGCTAATTCGAACCAGGGACCAATCTATTCTGACCCCCGATGATTAGTCTGTGACAGATTAGATCACTCAAAACACAAACTGTAGAAAAGAAAAAAAAACAGTACTGCTAAATGTGTTAGAATAAAAAACAACATGCAGAAGAACACACACACACACACACACACACACACACACACACACACACACACACACACACACACACACACACACACACACACACACACACACACACACACACACACACACACACACACACACACACACACACACACACACACACACACACACACACACACACACACACACACACACACACACACACACACACACACACACACACACACACAGTATGGATTGGGCATCGAGCAGATCTCATGAAAGATGCAGTTATGCAGATTGACTTAGAGTGAGTGTATGCAGAATGGGAGGGGGGGGAGAGAGGGGGGGGGGTGTTGTGCATCAGCCAAAAAGCTGCTGAACAGTCAGCTCCTGCAGGCGACACAAACCTTGTAGTGTCACTAAAATACAATAATGCACAGGTTAACACATTTTAAAGACCATGGAGCACTTACTTACACCCACTGCAGATACCAACCACGAGACAATAAGACAAATGCAATGTCTTATAATAATATAATTTCTGGCATTGTGACTCATGCTGTGTGGGATACAATGCCAGGACTATGATGCCAATTAAAATATATTTGTTTAAAAAAAAAAGTCCAATCAGTAAGATGTGTAGAGAGTGAAATGATAAAGGTATCTTACTATCTGATCAGACATTAAGGAAACATGCTATGTTGAAGTGCTGGCTTCTCTGACAACAATGCAGCAGCCAGTATGTCCTCCTTCTAACTTTAGATTCTGCTCCTGAATGCTCTGGATTTGTTTGGACCAGAGAAGGTAGGCGGTTTTAAGGCACCCCCACACGGCCGTTTTGGACGCCCCTCGGTTTACCAGATATGAGAGCAGTTATCAGGTCAACAGGTGTTGCAGCGATGGAAGCAGGCAAGAGAAGTGGTTCAGATAGAAGTGATTGTACCCGACCTAAAAAGCTTCTGCATGTTTCTAATAAGCTCCACGAGCAGAAACGTGCTCAAACTAGGATCAATATTGGAGATGCTTTTGAAAAATGGAGAGAGGTTAGAACACAGAAAGGTTTACAGACCCATGCAGAGCTGGATAAACACTGAAGCTTCAGTGTCCACCACATGGTGACCTGTGTGAGACTTTAGAGAGGGGGGGGAGACAGCTCTCTACTATGTTTAGAATTTAGACTGCAGTACCCGTTTTAAACACTAGGTGTCAGAGTTACATACTGCTCCTTTAACACTAAATCTCTGTTCAGTCAGGATTATTAGAACAAAGAAACAGCCTGTGGTTTAGAAAATGTTGAAATGAAATTGGGCGCTGCCAGCAGAACAAAAGGCCTTGGTTCACCATCTGCAGGAACTTGTAACTTAACACAGAACGGACATGGCAGATGATGTGTGTCTGCAGGTCACACCTGTCCGACTGCAGAGCTGCACCTCAAACATTACGACGTGAAATGGCAGCTTCTTGTTCTTTCCTGAAATCAGTTTAAGTCGGACTAAAGTCCTCGTTATTTCCCTGACTTAACTGTTGAAACTAAATTAAGATTGAAACGTTCATTATTTTTGGAGTATAAAGACACTTAAAAGTTTGATCATGAAGTGAGAATAAAGTGTCTTAAATATGTGTCAAACTTACACACACTCTTGATTTAGTGACTTGGACTCATACTGAATCTCAAAGCAGCGGAGTACAGAGGATGTTGCTCCAGCAGAACATCTGTATTTGTACTTCAGAGGAGATCTTGGAAAGACACCTCGGAGAGAAAACACCTCTCCTCTGCTGCGTTCTGTTTCTTAAAGCAGCTCCTGTTTCATCCGTCAACTCGTGTTGGCTTCACCTCCCACACAACCTGCTCAGCCCGCCCGTCTGTGTCTGCCTCGTTTTTGATGTTTTCACTCTCCTGCACGCTCTTTACCCAGGAATACTGTAATTCAGCATGCAGCGGGAACGGGCAGACGGTGTTACAGCACCCACACGCGTGCCCCAGTCTGCAGTCTGAAGGTCGTCTGGGCATCCTGAGCGCAGAGGAGAGAAGATCATGGAGCACGGAGAAGACTGAGGAGGAACTGCAGTGTCCTCCTGCAGATTTCCATCGCTTCATACATGCATAATTCAATTTAATATTTTCCCATTTTATGGCTCTAAATATTCATGACTGATAAGAGCTCAAGGCGAACTTGTGCAAAACTTCTCTGGAAACTTGCTCCCTGTGCCGTGTGTTTCTGTCCGGAGTTGTTTTTTTACTCGTTGCCCCTTTCTCGAACAAGATCAATATCTCCACATGGCTGTTCGCCCCGCACATTGTGTTGTGTTACACCAGCGCGGCGCAAATGAAATAATGAACTCACGGCCTGACACAAAGGCAGATGAAGGCATATTTGAACATTCAGAGTGAGAGCGAGGGGGGAGAAAGAGGGAGAGAACATTCCCAAAATTAATTTTCATCTCCAGGGTTCATGCATATTTAATAGAGAGCGCTTGAATATCATAGGGTAATACTAGCCCGGCGTGCATACAGAGGCCGGGGCTGCCGAGAGAAAATAAACGACCGTGATCGTTGTCATGAGCAATAACTCTCTGTAGAGCCAGGAAACAAAATAGCCAGAAATGCTTTGATGAAGGGGGGAGGAGGAGGAGGAGGATGGGAGGGAGAGCGGGTGAGACAGAGAGAAGCTGCAGCAGAGGTTAAACACTGGCGGAGTGGCGCTCCCTTTGGATGCAGCTGCTTGGCTGCCGCTCTTTGTTTTGGAGCAGGGGAGTATGGGATGTGAGTACGGTGGGGGGGGGGGCGGGTGATGGCTGAGTGACAGTAGTTGACAAGCCCTGTGGACGGCATCCCAGGAGGCTCAGTTTCCGCCCCCCCCTCCCTCCCTCTCCTGCTTCCAGTGAGTAAACACATCACAGAATCAGCACATGCATCAGGAGCGTATAGTACACGAGAAACCCTTGAAAACATGCACGTTTGACAGGTCTGAATACTAAACCCTCTTTTTTTTTTTGGAGTGCACATGAGACATGAAAGCCTCGGCAATAATCAAGCACACAACATATGTTCCACATGCACATATGGTGCTGATAATATGGGGCTGTGTTAGTGTGTGTTTCTCCACCTGTGTGCTGCAGGTAGCGCAGCATGCACTCCGTCTACTCACCTGTTTAAAGTCTCCGCTCTCCTCCCGCATTCATCCCACGTGTGACCAAAAATGAGGCATGAAACAGCGTTGTCATGCTGAACAGAATTTTAATTACTGACATCCTCCTCCCCTCCGTGTGTGTGTGTGTGTGTGTGTGTGTGTGTGTGTGTGCGTGTGTGTGCTCCCGATAGGACTGAAATAACGGTGGAGGGGGAAAAAAAGGAAAAAGGAGACAGTCACATTAACTCGGTGCTATCAGAGCTGCTGCTGGAGAAAAAAGACCAAATTAGAGCGCAGTATTAGCACCATGCGGAGCCATTCAGCCACCTGAGTGCAATAAGAGAAAACACGTCCATCACTTTTCTAAAGCAAGGGAGGAAGACAAAGCTAGACATAAAGTCTCCCACTGGACGAATGTCAACGTCACTTCCTCAAGAAGAAGCTGCCCTTTTTAATCCTGTGTGGTGCAGAGCGAGGCCGCCGGAGATTCTGAGGTGAGGAAAGCACATTTGGTGCCGTCATCAGTTTGAACCATCTCTCATATCAGAAATCTGGTTTGTTTTTTTTACTTTATCGACATCTTCATTCTGTTTAAGTGACAACACAATCTTTTCCTGAAGGATGTTGACACACAGGGTGTCACAGGATGTCGGTGTGACGTCACAGGATGTCTGTGTGACATCACAGTTCTGTTACTGTCCAGAGTTTGCATCCACACTCCAGTTGGTGCTAAAGTTTAGGAAACATTGGTGCTGCTCCTTCGATTCACCTTTTTGTCCTGTGAGCACCTTTTGTTTTGTCTTAATTAAAGACACCATTTTTGCTTTTTTCTCAGCCTCTGGATTTATGTGTGGATGTTTAAGCTCAGTCTAATGTGTGTTTGGGTATCCCCTCACATGCTCCTTTAAATTTTCCTCCAGTACCGACACACCTGGCACACTCAGCGCATGTTTCAAAGCAACACAACAAAGAGTTTTTTTCTGGATACGTTTCTTTATCAGAAATCACGGCTTGAACATGCACAGGACAAAACGGTGAAGATGAAAAAGATGCTAAGCATGTTAAATTGACATGCAGCGCTCATGCTAACTCGCCCTGAAAGTCAAGTAAAGCTGGAGTCTCTTTGAGGAGTCTCTGGTTTCCTCTGCTGAGCGCTCACTCTTCAACTTTCTGAGATGTGAAGCCGACTTAAAGAGCGACGTTGATCTGAATAAACTCGCCTGATTAGGACGCTCTGCCTCTTCCCTCCTCCTTCTGATCCCCAACCCCCACGCCGCCGTTGCCGCCACTGTGGCTCGCTCTCTGACAGCTCAGGGAGCCCCTCTAACTCATCTCACCCGCCCCCCCACTCGAGCTCAGACACCCCGCTTGTTTTATTTCCCATCCGCTAAATTGAGTCGTAAAGACTTGTAAAAATAACGACGGGAGCAGCGGACGGGACGTGTTTTCATTTTTTTTCTTCTTTGCGCCCTCTCCCTCCCTCCCTCTCACCCACGAGATCCCCTTTCTCTTTCCCATGAGTCCCAGGTGGGCCGTTTGTTGATTCATTTAAAAGCTGTGACACGTTAACAAGAGCGAGGGGATATTTACAGAATCCTGACCCCTGGAGAGGCTGAATTCATCCGTTTGAAGGCAGGTGTGTGCCACATTTTCCCCCTCTTCTTCTCAGCTCGACACGAGCCAGGGGGAGGAGGAAGAGGAGGCCGATGTGAGAGGTGCAGACAGATGTGAGCATCTCAAAGCAAACATATGGATTCATGAACCTCATGAGGTTAATCTTAAGGCCTCGGCGTGAGAACACACACAATAAATCCCACTTAGGCCAGGAGCAAATCAATCTTTCATATTCTGCTTTACTCATTAACCATCTCAGCATCGATTGCAATTCCTGTGGCAGTTAACCCGTGTTTAACAAAGGCAGTAAAATGACGGGGGGGGGTTGAATTCAGTCTGGAGCAAAACAATTCATTAGTCGCAATTTGGAGGGTGTGTACCTCATAAATCATACTCTGCACCAGCGTATAGAGTGAAAAAAAAAAAACCTTCTCCCCCTGAAGCTTGAATTCCTCTCAGCGTACAATAGAGCCACAAAGTTATACAACCCTGTTAACATGCATAAAAAATGTATGCATTAAAAAAATGTATCACTCCTGCAGCATTTAATCGCACACTTATTGAGAACTTGCTATGATTTCTACCCTCCCTGCAAAGTAAGAAAAAAATCCATTAAAGTTTATTGTATGGAGTGGAAATATTCCTCCAGGACAGTGTGACAAGTTTGACGCAGACGAAGGAGGACTGCTGCTCCTCCGATGGTCCCCCTGTGGACTGATGGAGCGTGCTTTCTGCTGCTCAGACTGATGTCCAGACTCTCTCCTGGGATGGAGACACCACTTCCTGTGTGTGTGTGTGTGTGTGTGTGTGTGTGTGTGTGTGTGTGTGTGTGTGTGTGTGTGTGTGTGTGTGTGTCCTTGTACATGTGTACATGTCTGCCCTGCAGTCAGGTATAACTGGCACTCTCGCCTCCTTCAGGACTCGGTCATGTGTGAAGGAGGAGGGACATGCTCAGTCTGCTGCTGGTTAAAAGCTTTACGTGCTGCCCGTGTCACTGTGCATCTCTTGTCACTCATCTGCACCGAGCAAAGTGGACATCAGACAGTCGTTTCCATCCAGACGCTGGAGGTGACGTGTTAAAGCTCTCTCCTGATGCCGTGTTGGAGGTCACATCCTGCAGACGACAGCTGTGAACGTGGCTCTCAACATACACCTCTAAAAACTGGACTGTGAAATGAATTATAACTTTTTATACACTGTTAGAATCTATTCAGGATTCAGGTTTGGTCAGTCAAACAACGCATTTATTTAACCGCAATAAATCGCAGAATTTTTATTGAATTTCTTTAATACATATTTTTGATCATTTTATTGGAGGAACAGGACAGCAGACAGAGTCAGAAATCAGGGAGATTTTCTTCAGTCCGTGTCGTCATGTATCCCGGGATGTTTGCGCAGCGGTCCTTTGCTGTACACGATGAAAGAGGGCACATTTTAAATCGCGTCAGGCCGTGTGCAGCGGGTGATAGTGGCGGCTGAACACAGATTCATGACGATGCACGTTTCTGATTTTATACCGATATGTTGGTCACTCTGGTTGACCGCAGCGCGATTTTTAGATGAAAAATGACGGTTTAAAAGTGAGTCTTATACACCAGATGTTTTTGGTATGTCCTGCAAAGCCACATCTGATCATATAACTTGATCAAATCAAGTTATGATCATGTTATTTTGGGATTTCCTCTCACAACTACTGTACGAGTATTTGTTCAAACTGAAGGTGGGTTCCCTGATCCAAGAGGCACCGTCTCCACAAATGAGTAAACATGATTTGATTCTTCTTTTTATTTGGACTTCAAACAACAGTCCTAATGATTATATAACTGTCACGTCTTCATGTTGGGTTTGGACGCCGGCAGACGTCTCAGACTCCGGTGTCACTAGTGTTGAGTCACTTCTTTATCTGCCTGCTGGCTAGTAAACTCAAAGCGCAGCATCAAGCTGCTGTTTGTTTAAGCAGAGTGAGCCGACGCTTGCAGCTACACATTGTGGAGCAGTGAAGTGTTGATCAGGATCAAAGAGACGGAGCTTTAAGATAACAGAGTTTACAGTGTCCTACAGTGTGTTTGAAGACAAGCACACGGCGCCAGACACACAGAGAGAGAGAGAGAGAGAGAGAGAGAGAGAGAGAGGCAGTACCCATCAGCTACATCACAAACATCTCTCAGGTTTCTTTTTTTTTGTTCTCTTTGTAACCCAGATTTTTAATTATGCACACATTTCTCCTCTGGACCTCCACGACGGCGGCGGCTGACAGATTGGTTAAAGAGATGTTTTGTGGGACGCCTGCAAAGCCTTGAAATGCAGAAAAAAAAACAGGAAGAAAGAAAAAAACTGTCAACTCACAAGCCATTCATTGGTCCCTCAGAGACAGTCGGGTGTTACAGCGCGCCGCAGAGAGTGAATAGAGAGAGAGAGAGTATCATCCTGAACTCAAGGAACACCATTCAAAGGAGCTTGTAATATTTTCGGCACTTCAGAATTTTTGATTTAATCTAGAAGTTAGTCTTTTTATCCCGTGCTTCCATGGAAACGAATGAAGTTGGAGCAGGGGGAGAATAGGCGGGAAGGGGGGGGGAGGACTGATGAGAGGAGGGCGAGTTTCATTTTAGGAATGAAGAGGAGGGGATGAAGGGATGAGGATTAGCTGTCAGGATGAAGAAAAGGTGTCCGTCCTGCAGCTTTCTCTCTCTTCAAACTCCTTCCAATCACCTCTCTGTCCTTGACAAGCTCACACACAAAAGGTATTTATCGGCCCTCCTTTCATTAATTACCAGCCAATTAGCTTCTCCCACAGTGATGCCGCCGCCGCTGCAATACTGTCAAGTCAGTCCACTTAGCGAGTTCTGACACCTTCATGTCCGCCGCTTTCTTCGAACTCTCTGGGAGAAGTTTGGCACAAAGACTCCCTCGCCCTGTTAATGCGTCCATTAAAGCTGCGTTCACCCCCTCATATGTGCTTTCACTCGCATGTTAGGAGATTTGTCACTAAATAGCTATTTTAGCTAATTGGCACGGCAGCTTAGCGTTGTGTATTTGATGTTTCCTGCTCGACGGCTTTCATGTCAGCGATACAGGCTTATTAACGTGCAGCCCTCTGTGCACTCCTTCATTCAAAAGCCTCCGAGGGAAGAGAGTGGGGGAGGGGGAAAGTTTAGGATGACTTTTGGGGGGGATTGACAGACCCTGAGTAAGCTCGGCTAATTGGTTTGCTTTGAGACCGGCCCAGTGGGCTGTGGGCAAGGACAAACATGTGGCATCACTGACTTGTTAGCATGGAATTAGCCTCGGAGAGTGAATTAGCCCGAGCGCCTCCAGCCTGCAGCCGTCACACGAGAGTATCACACTCAGAGAGAGAGAGAGAGAGAGAGAGAGAGAGAGAGAGAGAGAGAGAGAGAGAGAGAGAGAGAGAGAGAGAGAGAGAGAGCGCTCTCCTCTCTGACGAGTGCAAAACAAACACACATGCACAAATGCTGATGCATCACACTGTTTAATGCAGCACATACAGAGTGCACACACAAACTCATTAAAGCCTATAGCCGGAGACTAAATACCCCGAGAGCTTCGAGCTGCGTGCTTTGCATTCGTAACAAATCAAATTCTAGTTCTAATAACAAGCTGCTGATCTTAACCCCCCCCCCCCCACTCCGAAAAAAACACCCGTCCTCGTGGGCAACGGGCATATTTACTGGATGAATGCAGACGGTAAGCATGTTAATGTGTCTACAGTTATGTGTGTGTGTGTGTGTTGGATGCTGGGCTGAGAGGCTGAGTCTGCAGCACATCATCCCACACACCGAGAACAGCGCCCGGGGTTGTTGATGAGTTCTTTAGCCATGCTGTGTGGACCCCCCTCCACACACACACACACACACACACGAATACACCCCCTCCCCTCCTCCTGGACTGAGAGTATGCTGACGGAGCAGCTGTTGAGATGGACTAACACACACACACACACACACACACACACACACACACACACACAAAAGTCTGCTGTTTTCCTCTTTGATCAGGGAGGCGTTAAGTTTGTGAGTTTAGTAAAGATAAGTAGTTGATGTTTAAGATGATTACGTGTGTGTGTGTGTGTGTGTGTGTGTGTGTGTGTGTGTGTGTGTGTGTGTGTGTGTGTGTGTGTGTGTGTGTGTGTGTGTGTGTGTGTGTGTGTGTGTGTGTGTTAGGGAGCAGTCTGTTGGCTCTCATTCAGATGTAGGTCAGTGTCGGTGAGTGTCGGCTGTGTTACATTTGAAATCAGTGTAATAATCTGATTAGTCTTGATGTCCTGTCCTTCAGAGCTGATACAACAAAGAGCTTTACAAACACACTCGCTCATCTTGTAGTTCTCCCCACAATCAGACTTGAGCAGAGTACAAACTTCCAAGATAGTCAGAGTTGGATTTCAGGGCAGATTTCCCCCAAAAGTAAGCAAAGCCCTGTAACTTTAGGGTTCTGAAGATTCTCTTGTCAGAAAGTCCTGAGGTGTGAGGTGTGTTTAAAATGTAAGATCTGATCTCGTGTGCCCCGTGCACGCACTCTGTCGATCGTTACCTGAACTAAACGATAGCCAATTGTGGAGCAAGCTGACTGAAGAAGGAAGCACAACAAGTCAACGAATCAATGTTTACTCACCTGCAGACCGTGCACACTCCTTCTTCATGACCCATAGTTTGTCTCCTTTTCTTTACAAGTTTTCAGTAAACAGTAGTCCAAAAAGCTACCGCTAATTCTCCCTGCCTGTCGTCCGCCATGTTTGTTTACTCTAAACTTGTGTTTTACGGTGAGAGATTAGGGACATTTCTGTTCGTCAGTGAATGAATCTGTAATTCTGTTGTGTGCTGTGATGGTTGTATCATTTGTTACCATGTGAGGGATCTCTCACATTTCTTAAAAATGACATTTGAGCCAGGCTTTAGTTTGCCACCAGTAGAGTCGCCCCCTGCTGGCCACACATTGTAGACACATCTAACACAACATGTGTTCACTTTCTAAACCATGAGTCTGCATCCTCTTTGTGTGTACTATCTATGATACCTAGTCCTTTATTATCAAGGTAGCATGCTAACTATATTAGAGAAAGAGCAAACAAGGACATTGGACACTGAAGGTATTCGATGACAGACGCTGCTGCTAGGACAAACACTGAGAGCGCCCTCTGCTGGATCAAACTGCTTCAGATGGCCCGGTGCCCTGATAGACTTTTTAATATTCATTAAAACGTAACATTACAGGTCGAATGTGAACTTTCTCCACCAGGTTTGAATGACTGTTGGAACTTCCAGCCCTTACACATAAAGAAACATGATCCAGACTTTAGATCGACGTGGGTTTAGAATGGTTGGAAGGAACCTTTCATCTGATGTAACTGTGTGAACTATATAGGATCTTACTGTTTATGCCCAAATTATTATTACTATTATCTATTTATTCATTTTTTTGTCTATGTTCTGTCATGCTGTCCTGTCTCCTTTTTTGAATGTTGTTGTTGTTTTTTGTTGTGTGTGTGTGTGTTAATGTGTTACTAAATGAAAATGCAAATAAAAATATTGGTAAAAAAAAAAAAAAAGAAAGGTTTGAAGGATTGAATAACTGTGAGACTAAAGACCTCACCTGATGTCAGCCAACATCTTCAGACTGCTCTGTCTGTGTTTGAGTCTTCAGTAGATACAGAACATGAGATAAAACATTAGCATGTTAGCATGTGCTGCAGCCGGCAGCGCTGACGGCAGCTTTAAGTTTGCAGCAGCCTTGAGTCACTTTAAAGCGTTTGTAAGAATGGCGAGCAGACTTGGACTAAAGATCATCAAACGTATTATATACAAACTACTTCATGTTACAATGTTACAATGTCACAATTCACTTAGCCGACGCTTTTATCCAAAGAGATGTACACCAGAGAATAAGTACAACTCTAATCTAGTCATACACCACCATTGAAGCAGCAGCAATGCAGGGTTAAGTGTCTTGCCCAAGGACACGTTGCTCAGCTGGGGATTGAACCCTTGACCTTCTGGTTAAGAGGCGACGACTCTACCAACTGAGCCACAGACACCCAATACTTCATGTTGATTGTTTTGCAGCTTCTCGTGCACGTGTTGCTGTGGATACGGCAGAAGTTCAAACGTGAAAGCATCCGAGTCGTCGCGGTCAGAAGATGTGAGAGCGAGGTCATTATCCACCTTCAGATGTAACAGCAGTGGAAAAGGTGCGACGGAGAGAGAAAAAAAACATGTTCTCAAAGGGCTGATTACAGCCGTGACCTTTTATCTGATGGCTCACTAATTGAATCATGTAGTAAATAGATGATGATGATGGTGGCGCTGGCGATGATAATGAAGAAAATGACTTTTTTTCTCCTTTACCCGGGGAGTACAGTGGTGGTAATAGAAGTAATTGCGCTTTAAATGGAGGGGCTGCAGGAAAAGTCAAAGACACGAGCATGACATGAATAATACAAGACGTAGCGAGATAAAACCAGAAGCCCTGAGCTTGCACTAAAATAGAACTAACCTCGCAATTATTACTGACAGAGAGCGAAAATGATCATTATGGGGACCATACACAGGCCGTTAGTAATTTAGAATGAGCTACTGAGCTCAAAGGTAATAGCACTGGAGGGGAGCAGAGCATGAATTTTTTAAAAGTTTTTCTACTGTAAAAAAAAAAAAGAGAGAGAGAGAGAGAATACACCTCAAACAAGCATCAGACGCAGGAGGAGGAAAATAAAAAGAGAGCGCGGCAGTCATTTGACGCCGCGCGGGGCAGAGAGTGAAATGATTGACATAATCAGAATCATAGTAATTGCCACGGAAATAACGCTGCCAATCAGGCAATCACGTCGCTGTGCAGGCGATGGTAATTGGAAAACATGGTGAGTGACAGTATCAGTGTGAGACGTCCCCAACGACACCTGCTCCATCGCAACGCAGAGCGAGTCGAGTCACGCGACGCAGACGGACCAGCCGGTTCATCAACACACCGAGGGAGAGAGGCGATGAGGATGTCTCTCAGGGCGGGCAGGTTGGACTGTTAAGAGTTCATTATATGATGAGTCAGAGCTGACACACGCTGATGTTTAACATTTACTCCTTTATTCACTTTTTATTTCACTACAGACCTGGATGATTATCTGACTGATGAAGTGCTGATTCAGGCGCCACAGGGGAACGATACCACAGATTAGAAGGTTATGACGCAGCAGAGAAAAGACAAAGCTGATGTTGAAACAAGATATACATTCCTGCTTCAGACGTCCTTTGGGTTTTACTTTATCAATCTTTTTACAAGACGTTTCTTAAAGGACACATATTCTGCAGATATCCTCTTCTCCATGTTTCTCTAACTCTAATATGTGTCTCTAGTCTGTCTACAAACCCCCAAATGATGAGTAAAGTCCATCCTCTCCGTCTTTTGCCTGCTCCACTTTTCAGTGGAGCCCCAGGTGGGTGACACTCCCACATCCCGAGTCAACCAGAACAAAGCAGAACAGTAAAATCCAGTTAGAGGACAGAGTCTCTGCAGACACAGTCACCACCACACATGTATGGAGGCCCAGAGGGACGATGGAGCAGCTTCACTTTAGGAGAAGTCTGTCTTTTACTATTTAGGAAAAAGGTACTGACTCCATCTTTAAAGTATTTTTCATTTATTCCCCCTCCTTTCTGTCCCCGGCCCTCCGCACTAACAGCCCGGATGGAAATTGTCTTTCCACAACAGCCCATTGTGGCCTCAGGTTGACTCAACCTTAAGTTCACCCCTCTTACACACCCCGATTTCCTCGCCACGCTAATCTCCCGGGTGCATTTTAGCGCACACGGCTCGCTGTTTGTCTCTGGCTTCAACTTCCAACCCCGGGGCAGGTAGCGGTAATGGGCTATACAGGAAACAACATTGAAGCAGATCCTGATGAGAACACACGCACGCACACACGCACGCACGCACGCACGCACTTGTGTAAAGTGGCGCTCTGAGCCAACATCACACAGGACTCGTCTTTGACAGCCCAGGGTTTCTAAATATAAACACAAGACCACCCTGTTTTTTGGTCTAAATTTAAGTAAAAGGTTTTGAGAGGTGCTGGTAAATATACCTCTTGACAGAACATGTTAGTTTTTAATGGATACTTGTGGGTGAGTAAAAAAAAATGAAGTTAGACCTGGGCATACTGGAAACCAAGGATAATGAAATGGTGCTGGGACCTATTTGACTTTTGTCTTAAAGAAGATTTGTTTTTGTTTCATGCTGTGACTTAAAGGTCCCATATTCAGCTTTTTCTGGTTTTATATTGTCTTTAGTGTGTTTTCCAAGTGTCCTGTACATGTTTAGGCACATCTATGTGCAAAAGTCTAAATCCAAAGTGTCCTCCTGTTAGCTGTAGCATTAGCTGCATGTAACGCTCGGTTCTAGCCCCCCTCGATAAAAATTTGTCAGTCCGACGTCATTGTCAGTGTGACATCACTGATCTAAGTCCATTGGCTCGTTGTGGCAAGCCCAGCAGCAAAAAAGAAAAAAAAAAAGGATACTTGTGGGTTTTGTGTTTGTGAGAAATGAACGCCTATTTTTCATGGAACCACAAATGTTGTCAGAGCCCGACCTCTAATTTGAGGCACAGAAGCATTTCTTAAAACTGGCTCACACTATACGATTTAAAATATTAAGCGATCTTTAAAGGTCCCATATTATGCTTTTTCTGGTTTTATATGCTTTTCACGTGTTTTCCAAGTGTCCTGTGCATGTTTAGGCACATCTATTTGCAAAAATTCAAAGTGAATTTCTCCTACGTCCTCCTGTTAGCTGTAGCATTAGCTGCATGCAACGCTCGGTTCTAGCCCCCCTCGAAACAAAATTGTCAGTGTGACGTCTTGTCAGTGTGATGTCACTGATCTAAGTCCATTGGCTCGTTGTGACAAGCCCAGCAGCTCATGTTGCACGCCCACGATATGCTGTAGCCTGCGGTAGCACAGTAGTGCTAAGGTGCTAATGTTTACGCTCCCCTCGGACGGAGCCAGTGGCTGCATTCCCAATATGGTAAAAGAGGCCATTTCCGAGAACTGTGCTGAGCGACTGACCAATTACGGCAGAGCCAACAGGCCGACCAATCAGATCGGACTTGGCACACGTGGGGACTCTGAACGTGGGCACTTCAGAGCCTTAGCGAGAGAGTCAGAAGCGAGCCGGTGCATGGAGCGGCAGTAGATAAAAAAACAGACACTTTTTTAGAACTTTAGCTATTGTTAACATACTTTAGTAGGTACATAGATTAAATATACGACCCCCAAAAAGGGCATTATATGGGCTCTTAAAAACGTGGGAGAGCACAGACATCAGGACAGTTTCATTCAAACCCTCTAAACGCACACACTAGACGACTGGACCAGGCGGTGCGACACCGATTTCACAGACACGAGATCTCACAGAACGTCACGTCAGTTCAATAATGAAATTGAAACCACACATTTAATGAATTAATTAATTAATTACACTTAAGGATTATTTGGATTAATAATCTGTTGTGACAAGCCTGGAATCAGGGCCATGTCCCTCAATCGTTTAATTCACTCATTTTCTTTTGCATATAGAGGGGCTAACAGTCTCATATTTTAATAATACCTGCCACGTGATCCTACAGCAAAGTGAAACAACTAAACAGCGACTTCGGCTCCAAGATAATATCACTACATGGAAACAGTTCATATTCCAGGCAGGTAGTTGTAACAAAATGTAAGTGGCTCCATCTGTTGTGACAGCCTTCACTGAGTGAGCTTCTGAGAATGTGTTTCAGTGTGTGTGTGTGTGGGCATGCATGCCCACATGAGTGATTGAGTGTGTTCACCAGACTCTGTCATCACATGCTTTCATGGCTTTGTGAGCTCTTGAAGAAACCCACATTTTCCCAGTCAGCAGTTTAACACACACACACACACACACACACACACACACACACACACACACACACACACACACACACACACACACACACACTTGTCGGTTTTGTCTCCTGCCCCGGCGGCTGGCAGGCCGTTCGGTTACCTCACCAAGGCCACAAAAAGATCTGGCACTTTTTTTTTGTGTGTGTTTTAAAAAAAAAATATTAAAAAAAAAAGTGTTGCCCTTATTGTTCCCATGTTGCCATGACGATCTGACACAAAGCATGAAAATGTCCCTTCTCCTGTTTCCTAATCACATGAAGGCGACGTGTAGGATTCTGTTTGACGTTGTAAAAGCGCTCATTATCTTATGTCTTTGTTCTTCTTGTAACTGGCACCGCCTCCACCTTCGTTATGATTAACAGTTGGCTCCTTGTGGATTTATGAAACTACAGTTCCTCCTCTATAAACTCTTTAAATATTTAGTTTGAACACTGTCATGACCTCCAATCTGATTAGTTTGTGAAATGTTCTAAACAATAAATTAGTATTTTCAATCAAGTACATGGACACTTATTTCTCTTTAAGGGGGGTTACACATTAGGGGACCCCA
Organism: Labrus bergylta; assembly: GCF_963930695.1. Classification (NCBI taxonomy): domain Eukaryota; kingdom Metazoa; phylum Chordata; class Actinopteri; order Labriformes; family Labridae; genus Labrus; species Labrus bergylta. The sequence goes on along the minus strand of NC_089214.1, from coordinate 22,086,898 downwards.
TTTGTACTCGAGTACGATCTGCAGGAGATGTGAACGCATCCGTGCTCAAACAAGGAAGAAAACCATACGTATATTTCAGAGTTTGGTTAACTGAAAGCCTTCAGGGCAGGAGACGACTTTATGCCTCCTTCTGAAAACCAAAAGTCAACGTTCTGGTTCCAAAATCCCAATTTCTCACTTTTAAGACAACACACAATTGATTAACTCAAATTGTTTCATCAATGTAAGTTAAGAGATTAAAATATAAAAAAGTCAAGTCGAAGGTGATGTTTCTGTATAATCACAAAGTATAAAAGAACAACCAACCTTATTATTAACAGGAAAGAAGCCCTAAATTACAGTTTGCTGGCTCCTGTTGGAAACACAATGGATTGTGGGATGTGTAGTTTCTGCACCTTGCATGACAAATGTTGTACCGTGGAAATAGCAGACGAATGCTTCGTGTAGTTGAAGACAATCTCAATGTGAACTAAAGAGTGGAGAAGAACATACTGGAGAACAGGAAACATGCAGCAGCAGGTTCATTAGAGCACAGAGATGGTAGAGGTGGTGTGCAGACAGTCTATGGTCGTGCAGTGATCACAGGGAATAAAGGTCACCACCCCCTCTCACTGGCTCCAGGTGAATTCTCCTGATTATATCCTGCTGTGTTCTCACATCAGATCACCCTGACTTGCTGTGGAAGGATACTAGGGGTCTGGGGGAGAAACTCTGGGTGAAGTCCGAGTGCATAATGTGTCTGTTCACGTTCACACATGCAGCTCCTCCTGGAAATATCAGGAGTTTTTCAGGAGTTTTCTGCAGGTGTGAAAACCCTATCAGTTTCCACCTGGCTTCCTTTTACCTCATAATCAGCCCTTTAGCTGTGTCACTGCACCAGAACATAAAATGCATTAATCTGAAATCACATTAGAATCAGAAAGTTTAAGAGGAGTTCAGTAAACTCGTCAACAGATGGGAATTTGGGGAATCAATTATTAATGCTCCCTTTGTTTGGGGAGATATTTCTAGATGGGACAGTCGATAAGGAAGCAGAAAAAAAACCCCAGCACAGACACTTTAATGTGTTTGTTCCTCAGTGATCAGTGGCCTAAATGTAATTTATGGGAATAATTACAGATAATCATATTCAATTATGCACTTAATGCTAATAAGACCAATAATACAATTTAATGAAGACAGCCTTGACAATTTGTAATTTACAAAGAGAAGCTGCTTTGCTTCTTAATTGAAAATCTGCCTTTGAATTAGTTGTTGGTTTAATATTTCATGCAGCCGAATCCCCAAACGGCATTCACTGTTTGTTGACAGCACTCTAGAAGTACAGGTGGTCTGTTCGGGACGGGGAGGGTAATGACACTCTTCAATGTTATCATCATAAATATTGATGTTGTAATATGACCTAGACCTACTGCTCATACATTTCAGGGTCTATAAAGGTCATGTCACGGCACGCCATCAAATCCACTATGAAACTGATTATCACCTCATCACACGTCCAACATGTTATTATTTGTGGAGCGGCCCGAGCGCTGCGTTGCGTTGCAGAGCGGTTTGTTTCATTCAGTCACAAACAGGGCTACCAGTTCATGCAACAAGCAGTGATTGGTTGAAATGTAAAATGTGACCTTTGTTGAGGAGACGCAGCACCATTAGGTAAAGGTCAAACCAGACGACACATTCCACATTAGCCACAGCTCAAACAGCGGTGACATGTAACCGCACAGGACCAGGAAACCCGTCAGAGTCGCGGGTCAGGGGATCGATCTGCCTGTGTGATTCACTTCAATGAAAACAACTGACTCCCATATCAGCATCTTAAATCAAAGGACTATAGACTTAGAAGAAAGCTAACACACGTCTCCTGACCTCCCAACGATAGCCAGTTCGGTCTTATGATCATGGACTGTATAAATAAAAGATTTAACCAATATAACGTCATCCATTCGTTTGCTTCATCGTAAAAACAAAAAAAACTCCATTCATGACTTTACAGCTCCTTTAAAATGCAATACAAGAAACTAATATTTTTTCCAGTATAGAAAAAATGAAGTTGACATTGTAGGCTTAATATTTTCCTGATTTTGAGTAAGCTAGGTCTAAGTTAGCCCGCGGCTCTATGCTAGCTCTACCATTAAAAGATGAATCTGTTATTGTTCTTTTTGAGGCATCTGAATTGGACACATTTTTATCACTCCACTGAATGTGCAATTTTTTTATGACACTGATGAGCTTTCAAAATGGCCCCCATAAAAAATAAGGTCAATGAAATGCTAATTTTGACCACTTATAATACAATACTTACCCATTCTCATTATTAACATTTCACAGCCCTCATAAATCAGACACATATATGAGTCCTTAGTGTTTCTGACGGTAAGAGGAGTCTGCAGAGTCGTCAGGAGTGTGAGCAGTGTTCATGTGCGTCTGGGCGGTATCTGACCTGAAGGCCCTGTTAACACTCATGACATTGGCTTGCTCAGACTGGTGTGGATAATGGAGCAAAGGGACGACCTTTATGATGAATTAATAATTGATAGAGTAATTGGGTTGGCCTCTTACTGGGGCCGAAAGGAGCCGAAGGTTTTGCCCCGCTCCGCTCAAAGACGGCCATTATTCTGCAGTGTGTGGCCGGCAAAGGGCAAACAGCAGATCAAATATTCACCATGGAGAACACACACACAATTATCCCCGACTTAATGGGGCTGACTTCACACACACAAAAAAAGTCTTTGCTAAAGCGGAGGGCTGCAGCTGACCAGTTATTGGCGGTCACCTTGGAGAAGTCGGTCAACATTGTTCCAGAAGCAGGAGTGGTGGAAATGATGTTCATCTGGCTTTGTCAACAGAGAAGCAGGGGTATGATTAAATATAAAAGGGTTGTGGTGGTGGTGGTGGTGGGGGGGGGGGGGGGGGTGTATTTTCCCTGCAATTAGACTAGATAGCACTTGCCACACAATTGCTGGATGGGAGATGATCTTACAGGGGGTGGTGGCGTCCACATCCCGGCATGTCTCTCCTCCATCTGTCCTCCCCTCTCTGTCTCTCTTTGACGTGGAGATAAATGAGCTCCCCCCCTCGAACGCCGCCGAGGCCTGAATATCAATTTTTTTGACAACGTGGCTTCGCCGTCCATTAAGGCGTAATTATGTTAAAGATCTTCTATCTATTATTTGGTGCTTAGCTGTGCACGTAAAAATCGCAGTGAGGTCAGGCTCTAATCGAAGTCTGGCGTTCAGTGACTCTGAGTGCCGTGTAGCTTTTTGTAATTGGCCTTTTGTCATGACACTAATGGTTTGTCATGACTGATGAGCTCTCCGATTTGAGGCCCAACGTATGCTTTTTACCCATCAAGGACGGAAGTGAGAGACAGGAGACGGTTAAAGAGTGTTTCAACCCTTTGAGCACTTTCCTGGTTATATGATTTTTAAAAAAGTGTTATCACAAGGCTTTGTTGCATGCTTGATTCTGATTGGTCTATTGCGGTATTCTACAGTCAGTTTTGTCTGAATACATGAAAAAATGGGCAGACTGCTGCAACAGATGAAATTATGAGCGTCATCATCATGTTATCACCTCATATAAAAATGTGTGGCTCAAAGAAATAAGGATAAGAAAGGAATGAAGGTGTTGGAGCCATTTTTGGTGTTTTTTGTTATCGGGCTGACCGCTGGGTGGCGCTGTAAACCCAGGGAGCCAAACTTTATTTAAATGACGCTGATTAGCAGCAGGTGTTGCGCACAAGGAAGGTCAATTGGTTTTTGAGCGTGGCACACCGTGGTGAAAGTTAAATACCGAGGCAAGAATCAAGCATTTTATTTATTTTATTCACAAGTCTTTATTACTTTGACTTATTAAAAGGATTGCCATATCCAACTGGAAGAGTTTGTGTTTGTTAGTTTGCTCTTTTGGACTTAGGCGTACTAAACCGACCCAACAAAGAAATCTGTGTCAACAGACGGAACAAAGAAATAAATAAAACAAATCCTCTTATTACAGAGAAACTGAAAATTGGAACTAAACGAGCTGTACGAGACCGAAGACTTTAAAAAACAATTTGGAACATTGGAAAAAATTAAATCCAAAATAACTTTCGTTCAATCTGGAAACAAGCCAAAAGGGTTAGGGTTGGGCAAGTCCTTAAGCCTCCATGCAAACAGCTACAAACAGCTACTTACGCCTGTCAGTCTATCAAACCACACCCCAAATTTTTATATATATATATATATATATATATATAAATAAAAAAAACTTGTATTATAATCAAAACAAGTGAGTTATTAAGAAATGCTACCCCTGTGCAGCTTTCACTGGTGCTGAAATGAGCTATAGAGACTGTTTATATACCAGACAGTCAACATGTTCATTTCTGCAGTACAGTGTTTAAGAATTGATTTAATCATTCCTAAATGAACATTTTGTGTCAAATTCTTGATGTCTTTAGTAAGAGCTCATGACATTTAAGATAATGTAGAGCAAAATGATCATCATGGTAACAAGAAAAATTCTCACATTCAGGGTGTTACAATCTGTGCATCGCCCTGATGGGGTCGATTTCTGCTGCAGTGAAGGGCTCCCTTTCTTCAAGCTTCCTGTTATAAAAGATGGATCCTTTCTATTTATTGTGAGAATGTAAAGGTCGATGGGTGTTGGAAGAAAGACAGAGGGGGGAAGCTAAAGAGAGAGGTGGGTTCAGAGGGTTCCTGCAGGCTCCGGAGGTGAGCTGCCCTGCCTGACTTATGGAAAACACTGCATATTAACCGGCTTGCACTCGCTCACACAAACCCGCTGAATGGAGCACGTATAATGAATAATTCCTATTTGTGTTGGCTGCCGTGCGCTCCCCCTCTGCCGGCCCCTCATACATTATTTGTTGTGGTATTGTTTTCCAGCTGTGAGAGTACTCAACACTCCTTCTCTCCTCTCACATCAGGATGGAGGAGTTTTGCAGCTTTGAAGAGGAGATTTAACTCGCTGCTTTTGTTTGCTTTATTTATATATTTCCATCATTTCCGTGTTAAAATCCCCCCCACCCCCCCCCCCCCCCCCCCCTTTGCTTTCTTGCTTTAACAAAACCTGGAATAAAAATCTAAAAATGGATTTCTTTTAACAAAAGTATAACCAAAGAGCCTTGTAGCTCAGACAGACTCTTTGAAGTGCACTTCCTGTAGCTCAAAGCCGAGTAGCTGCTCAGTCGATCACCTCCTCAATATTCTCTCAACAACCTGACAACAGATGAGCCGAGATGAGCCAAACGAGTCCACCGTTTAAAACCTAAACACATTTCGTCGTCCCAGTCTAACCCCCTCCTCCCTGACTGGGACTAGCAGTTGAAAAGCCGGGCGTTTACGACATGCACAGCAGGTGTCTTCAAACTGCCGTGAATCTCTGTTAAACAAACCCAAAACGCTCCTGTGTCTGAGCTGACGAGGGATCAAACATGAGAATGCTGACACATAAAAAAAAAACCCAGCAAGGCTTGATAACGAGATCAAGTAGAATTTCTACTGTAGTGTTTCGCCGAGTGAGTGTCCCATGCTGAATGTGCTGCCTAATTATCTATTCCAGACCATCTCAGAGACAGCGCTGGGGGGCAGGTGGGCTGCAAGGAGCCGTCTGGATCCCTGCTGTGATGAAAGGCGTCTGGTTGTCACGCAAATTTGATTGGATGGTGTTTAATTGCTGCACTCTGGTTGGACGGAGCATTGGTTAATTGTAACCAAAGCTGGTGTGCGAGCTGGGGTACCTGTGATATATCAGGCTAAAAGGATGTGGACATGCAACATATGGCATGGGAGCAATAAACAAGATTTGTGTCGGGCAATGTGCATCAGATGGAGCGTGCTCTGTTTACCCGGACTCCACAAACCAGAACTGCTGCAGCCACCGAGAGGCGAATACCTCTGAGAATTATTTCACAGCCTGCATCTTTATTTTTAAAGTTTCTATTTCAGTAACTTCTCACTCAAAAAAAGGGAGAGAGAGAGGCCGCTTCAATTTAGGCTGAAGAGCAGAGGAGCGTGCCCCTTCAGAAAACAAAATCATACAACGGAGGCCCAGAGACAATTGACTAATCCGGTGCAAACGCAAGATCTGGGTCTTATTGACTTACTGTCAGAGTAATCCATATCATAACCATCTGCTCCAGTGCTGTGAAACACCAAGGGCATATTAGCGGCATGTCTCCTGCGAGGGGTTCAGCTGACAGTAGCCTGAAGGGCTCCATGGAGTCATTTGGAAGAGTACCTGTAAAGCCACGTTATGTGAATCCTAATTCTGCTTTTGTGTTTCTATGCTGAGAGCTTAACTCTTGTCTTCCCTCGCTTAAATCAGAAAGTCTGAACTGGAGTGCGCTGCCTGCTGACTGACATGAAGCTGAAGGGGAATTCAGGTTACTGTGATGCACGAGTCTCTCTTAGACAACTTGGAGCAAAATGGTTAAAAAGGTACCAAACATGGGGCGCTGGTGGCGCAGTGGTGCAGTGGTTAGTGCATGCACCTCATGTACGGAGGCTGTAGTCCTCCAAGCGGGCAGCCCAGGTTCTAATCCGACCTGTGGCTCCTTTCCCTGCATGTCATTCCCCTCTCTCTCTCCCTGATTTCCGACTCTATCCACTTTCCTATCTCTCAAATAAAGGTACAAAAAGCCCAAAAATAAATCTAAAAAAAACAACAAAAAACAACGTGTAACCACACTGCAAAGGCCCACACGATCTGCATTCAGGGAAACAAGCTGCAACAATGAGAACAATGCAAAAGTCCAAAACAAATGCAATGCCAGAGATAAACTGCAAATGAAATAGTGTACCACACGTGCATTAACAGTAATCACACAATCTGAATAACAAGTGATGCTTTAGGCCTACAGGTCTACAGCACTGCCATGATTCTGAGTGGATTTGCAATGTTTTCCTTTAGTTTTCAGGATTTTTGTGTTTTTGACCGGTGCATGGTTGTTGTTGTTTTTTGCATTTTGCCTCTGGTTTTTTGTTTAAAAAAAAAGGAAATTGTTGGGGTGTTGCAGCGTATTTGTCAGCCACTACAGAATATGTTCCTGATCAATGTGCATCAACTGAAGTTCTTGTTTTTTTGCTTCTGATCGTCTCACATTGTCGTCCCTAGCGTCTGAAAACAGACATAAGAACCCCTTCAGAGGTAGACCTCTCTGCTAACAGACAGAAACTACACTTGGCTCTCTTCAAAGAAACCAGACGCCATTGACACTCAAGTAAATGCAGTTTTTTTTGTACTCCTGCATTGGCTTCATTTTTCATCTCCGGAGGTTGCTGCTTGCTTTAAAGGATGTGATGTTGCAGCTTTTACTGGTTACAAAAACAGCATCTTACTCTTTCAAGCCGTCAAAGCCCTGACCCACCTGCGAGCTGATGCAATTTACCCGAGCAATTCTGAAAAGAGTTTGAGCCTCTCTCTCTCGAGCATGGTCGTCATTTTCACGGCATAATTTAGCAGGAAAAATAGACTCCGTTTCAAAAAAATAGTCCAGTTCCCCTCAAAGTCTTTATTTTCTGCTTCACCAATGTTTGTGGAGAAATTGTTCTGGCGCTGGATTATGCACAGAAACAAACATCCTTTAAATTCTGCAAGGCTTTGACATTAAATATTGTTTCCAGTGACGAGTCGAGCGAGCTTGATTTTGACTGGCAGACCGTTCTGTTCTCATCAGCGCAGTTCATAATAAACGGACGGACCGAGCTGCAGTCCAGACCGGCAGGAACATGTAATAACCTCTGTGGGCCAAAACACACAGAGGTCATTTTCTGTCAGCCACCTCCAGTAACCCTTCATTCAGAGCCTCCCAGAATCCTCCAACCAGACGAGCGAACAACTAACTGCTCAGCCAACCGCTCGTCTCTGGCTTTTTAATGAAACCTGCTGAGTTCTCCCATTCCACTGTGACATGAGCTGGAATAATGACCAATGTAACGAGTCTGTCTGTCTGTCTGCTGGCCTGTGAACCAATCATTTCCCCTCCCCCACTCCTCCTCCTCCTTTAGTCTTGACTTTGACCCCAGCTTGACTTTGAAACCAGCAAATTTCACCTGATGCGCCTCACTTTCATCATCTCTGAGCAGGAGGAGACGGGGGAATTCTGTGCGACTGCTTGCACATTGCACAGGTTGAGGTGTGACGGCGGGCGACAGGAGACAGGAAGGAAGCCCTAATCTAGTCTTTGTCACTAAATATCAAGTAGACCAGCAGGATAACCGAGCGTGACAATGCAGGATGAAGTGTTCATTGTTTCTCTCTTCTCCTTTTGCTCACTTCCTCTTTCTTGCCAAGGTCTGATCCCTGCTCTTTAGTATCTCTCTCTCTCCACCGGGTGACTCTCTGAAAATGAAGCACAGAGCAAGCGGAGGACGTGTCGGTGTGTGTGTGTGTGTGTGTGTGTGTGTGTGTGTGTGTGTGTGTGTGTGTGTGTGTGTGTGTGTGTGTGTGTGTGTGTGTGTGTGTGTGTGTGTGTGTGTGTGTGTGTGTGGTTGTGCCTCCCAGGGCCGAAGCACCCAACTGATGAGTCAATACTTGCAGCACAATCTGTAGCTTTTAGCAGAAAACCAATATGCTGCCTTATCGACTCGTCTAAAGATGAAATAATGCTATATTTTGGTGGCTTAAGCATCTGAAGAGCTGTAAATAGTGTCAGGTCCGGGTGAAGGGGGGGGGCGCAGAGAGAGAATTAGGGGTAAAGAGAGAAGAAGGCCCAGATTTCCTGATGATTTATAGACTCCTACAAGGCCTGGTTTCATTGAGTGTGATATTTGAAAGTAGTGGACACTGCCCTTCTAATTGGGCTCATCCTGTTTGTTTGTTTATTGCAGCAGGTAGCTGACAGATAATCCTATGCAAAGCCAGATAATGGAAGGCTTTGTGGGCCACAGAGCTGTCAACCAGCCTCCTGAATCAAAAGCAAATACCTCACACACACTTTCACAGACGGGCACATATTGGTGGGTTCAGGGCTGAAGCCTCAGAGGGGAATTAATCTGTTTCTTTACAGAGAAGAAGAGCCTGTGGAGTTAAAGAGAGATGATCATCGAGCTGTCCAAAAACATATGGAGACGGACCCTGAGAGACTCGCCGAATGAAGATAAAGCTGTTTTCCAGCCGCCAGGAGGACTAATGTTATCGGGTTAGCTCGACAGATGAACAACACCTCTGGCGAGTGGCGTGCAGGGCCCTCCTTATAAATAAGAGTTAAGAGGGATGCTTCTTCTTGTTGGGAGTCATTATAGATTGGCTCCCTAAACAAGTCAACACCCCTCCCCCCGTCCTCTGCTATCAATCTCCCCACCTCGCCATAAATGCCAGGAGCCGATAATTAATGATAGATTGGTGGTTAATGAAAGATTTATGCCGCGAAAAGAATGCTTGGCAATCAGACGGCGTGTTGGAGGCTTTTGAGCTTTGACAGCCAACAGTACATCAATTGCACCCCGGAGACGGGTGTGCGTAATGGCCCGACAGTCAGGCAATGACAGCTGTAGGTGAGGCTGAAGGGAAAAAAAAATCATCCAGGCGTCCCTCGGTCACTGGCAGCAGAAGGCAGCCGGGTCGGCGGCGAGCATCCCTGTGACAACGCAGACAGACCGTTTAACCTCGAGCCCCCGTCAGGAGAGGGGGAGCCGCTCAGAGCCACACACTCCTGACAAAATATTTAATTCAGACTTAAAAGGTTATTTCACAATAACACGCGGTCCCCCTTGTCTCTTTTTTCCCTCCGTCTCCTCTCCCTCCCCACCATTCAATTTATTGCCTTCAGTTGCACGCTCCACTGAGTACTGTAGTTGACTCCCTCTCTCACTACAACTGCCGGCTTATTAAGTTTCCATGGCAACTTGCCGCATCCACTTGTGTTTCATTCCAGCCTGTTGGGACCCCACGGGGTAAAGCTTTAAGCTGGAACACCAGGAAGCGATGGCTTTGGGGGGGGGGGGGGGGGGGGACGACAACCTGCAGCACCGAGAGGAGAAGGATTGTCGGAGAATTGCTCATTGCCCTCCGCTCCATTTAACCCGCTATGAGGCAGCGGAGCTCTTTTTATGTCACTGTGTCATTCCCCGCCATCAGGCCAAATATTAGAATACATCGACTTAAAACCACTGGGACTGAAACTACCTGTGGGGAGCCCAATGTCTTTGTTTTTACAATGAAAGAAAAGCAAATAAATAATCTGTGCACTTCAGATATTTCACTTTTGAGCAAACTGCGCCTCAGTAGCTCAAGTCAAATGTTTTTTATTAAAGCTAGCAGTAACATGGCAAAGACAGACACGGAGACAACTATTGGATGGATTAGAGGAAAATGTTGTTTTCATTCATTGTACCCAGAGGTTGAATATAAAGAAAATGGACATCCCCTCTTCTTCTAACACCAAAAGGTTGACGTTTCTTTTTCCTTTAACGTGTCGACCAAATATTGGAAAGGCTGCCGTGTAATATCACAGGGTTAGATCTTAAGGACTTTGGTTATTCCCTGACTTTTTGTTGTTGTTGTTGTTGTTGTTGTAGGGCCAAGTTACACTTAAAGGCAGGGTTGGTAATTTCTCTACCTCTTGCTGCACTAGACCACACTCAAAAGAGAGTCACCGATGACGCCAGTGAAGCTTCAACACCAACTAGAAACAAACGACACAACACTGTAAGAAAATATGAGTTATTACTGTCCAGTTTGGATTCTTTTGGAGGCATGGAGAGTAAGCCAAGGCCACAGTGTGTGGTGTTCGGCCGCCTGTGTTAACTTTATATGTAGCTAAATAGCTCCAAGCTACTGTATTTCAATGTTGGCCATAATGGGGGTAACTTGGAGAGCCAAATATTTGCTGTGGTGGTTTGAGAAACACTGTTTTAAATGGAGCCGCTGTGATGCAAGACAGATTTCAGACTTTTTTGTCACCTTTACTCCTCAGCATCTTTCACATCTTGCTCCTCTTCCTCTTGCTCTCCTCTTACATTTCCTCCAAAATCGCTCTCCATTGTTGTGCACACCAAGGACCAGACCTGACTCTCTGATGAGGCGGAACATGTGCCTATGGGTCGACATTTTGCCCTTGTGTGTTGAATTTCAAAAAACTGTGTGTCATTATTTAACTTCCTTGTTGAAAAAAAAAAAAAAGCTGTAATAGTTTAGTATTATACAAAAAAGATTTGACCTCCTACTCGTTGCAGATACCCAGAACACCTTGCTCACCATCTGTGAAGAGTAAAAAAAACCTCCTTTGAGAGTTTTAGATCTGTTGACAACCACCATGATGAAAACTGACAGCCTAAAGGAGCTCTTCAAACCAGTGTATTTGAGCTGCTTTGAGCTCATTACAATAGGACTCTATGTTAATAAATCGCCATTGTAACTCAATTCCTCAGGGCTTCTGTCATTTTCAGGGGTTTGAGCCCCCCCTCGTCCTCACAGCCGCCTGTAACCTAAGAGCGACTACAGCCGAGCTCATACGGACCGCCATTGATTAGATCATACATTTTCATTTCATTACTTAATTATCAATTCAACTCTGCGGGACCTCCAGAAAGAGAAAAGATGTAATCTGGCACACTATAAGTTAATAATGCTAATTTGATTTCACCATTTCAAATTTTATATGCATAGTAAGTAGCTTTGTTAAGACATTTCCACCAAAGAGATAATTATTTCATATGCCAAATGAGAAATTGTCTTATCTTTAAATTACTCCTGAAGGTATCACGGCAGATTTAGAATTCAGCTCTAATGTGAGGCGGCTCTTTCAGGACATCTGCGACCACATTTCAAATCTTTATTAGCCGCCGATTCTTTGAAGGATCGCAGATTTCATTAACATAGAGTCATACAACCAAGGCGGCCTTAGATAGTGATTCCGTTTGTAATGTTTCCTGAGAGCAGACGGACGACGTCTTCACAGATGAGTCTGTTTGTTGATGATTTACTGTAAAATGTTCTTTGACCACATCGACACTCATTCAACGCCCCGTCAAAGGACGCAGTGTGAGGTCACAGGAAATGGAAATGTTGTATTTGTGTTTTATGAATTTGGAAGTGTTGCTGCGTGAGAAATATTGTGATTTGAAAGATGTTGTTTGGTTTTGTGAGATGAAAGGTTTTTGTGTCTTGGAAAAAAATTAATTTGTTTGGTAAAATGTCTGGCAGGCTGTGCCGAATGTTACTGAATTAAATTGTGCAAAATCAGTTTTTAAAATTTGTTAGAATTATTTAAAAGTATAATATGTAGAATTTAATGTTTACATTCAAATATCTAAATTAATTAAAAAACTAAACCTGTTATATATTTTTTGTTGAGTACTTACATCACCTCAAATATTTCCAATAGTTTTCAAAGCCAGAGAAATCCTTCAATTTAGAGTTGTAACAGGACGTGTGTTGTCGAAGCGGCTGCAATGACAGACACGGCATGTTTATCGTTGCCATGGAAACACAGGATGTTAGGTAAAAGACCGCTGCATAAGGAGCTGTTAAAGCTGCCATACTGTTGCTGTTTGTGCTGCTGTGTCAGTCTGAAAACGTTCAGACTGACATTTCAAGCTGCGATATTTACTCCCGTTTTGTTTCAAAGGTCAAAGGTCTAAGGTATCTTTATTGTCCCCATAGGGAAATTTGTTTGCAGACAAACAATACATAAACAATTCGACTTCAATCTGAATGTCGAGGAGGCGTGATGTGTGTACAGAAGGGGATCAGGACAGTAACAGAGGCGTTACAGAGGTGAGACAGGATCAGCTGAGCCAGCGAGGGAGTATAGCACTGTGTGTGTGTGTGTGTGTGTGTGTGTGTGTGTGTGTGTGTGTGCATGTCTGACAAAATACAGAATCACAGAAGAGAACAGGCCGGGCCGTGACAGATCGTTTCTTGACTTCTGTTCATTTTATCATGTTATGTTAAATGTCTGAGTGTTGTGACTGACTGTTGTACTTTCTGTTTCCACCTTCAGGGCCAAGAGCGTCTGATTGATGAGTAACCGCTGAATGAACTTTGACCGAACTCGCCCGCCATCAGTGCCCCGTCGATGTACTCCGTTTAGGGTCACGTTCAGCATAAAGCGGCTGTAAAAGGCGATTAGAGGAGGCACTAACTGCCCTGGTTAAATAATATTGATGGATCTGGCTCACAGTGCAGTTTGAGTTGATAACAACAGCAGTTAAGTGATTGAGTTTGGGGAATGCAGGCAGATGTAATGTCCTTATATGGAAGAGATTTGGCTCGTTAGGCTGAAACTTATGAAAACGTTTAATCTGCGCTCAGATAGGATAATTACAGACAATGAATGTCTCCTCCTAATTGTTTATCCCTCTGCCGGCATGAAAGCATTAAAAACACAACTCAAAGCCATCAATTTGTCTTCTCTGTGACAGCGGTGTTAAACACGACCTCGTCACTTTGGCAAAGTTGTTGGACAGAAAATGAAAACGCTCAAATGAGTGGGAGGGGAAAGACGACAGAAAACATCAAACACTATTAGAAGAATCATTTTTCTTTTTTAACCACAGAGTGCAAAACGAGTATAACAAAAAAAAAAAAAAAAAAAAAAAAAGAAGCCTGCAGGGATCTGAGCTCTGCAGGCTGGCTCTGATTTAAGAGTGAAGGCCATTGGGGGGCTAAGATAGTAGATCATGAATGGTTCCACTGTGTCTCAACTCCGACGCTGTGCATGCACATAAACACACAAACGCTGGCACCCACTGCACACTCCACTGGTCCAATCTTTTCATTGCCTGGGTGTCACTATGGAGAGTAGACCCCCCCTCCCCTCCTAACACACACCATCACTCCCACAAATGTCCTCTCCTCACTAATCCTCCGAGCTGTAAGGAAACGATACTGAAGCATGACTGCAAGGAATGGATTGTCAGCTGCTCGGACATGTGTGCCATGCCTCCACACCTGGGCAGAGGTGTGTGTTTGTGTGTGTCAGAGTGAGAGAGAGAATACCGTCCTGCTTAGTCAAAGCACGGGTGGCATTTTGGTGTTTGTTTTTTGTGTGTGTGTGCATGATTGGCTGCAAGAACCTTTAAGAAAATTGCGAATGATTAGCAGCGGTTTATCAGCAGGCACGGTGTAAATACCACGTGTGAGTCAGCGAGTGCTCGGGCACAAAGGGATCAGTCTGTCAGCACAGTGATCTCATCGCTACCCTCTCTCTATCTCTCTCTGCACGGCCTTGGTCAGATATTGGCCTCCATAAACACAGGATTGTCCACTCCTACTCGCCCACTGCTACGTTGATAATCGTGCTTCAATCCCAAAAAATAATAAAATCTGAGTGAGAAGAAATAACTTAGATCTAAGTGTCTGAGGAGACATTTCATTCTAACTGGAAGGTTTTCTGTTAGCGTTTTACCTGTTTCAAGTTTTCTTCTGTGTTTAGCCCGATTCAGACTGCCGTTTAAAGGCGCGACATTTACATGCCTGTTACCTTCTGCCTTTAAAATGAATGTGGGGGGATGAAGTGATCCTGTGAACTGTCACTGGCGTTGTTGTTAAGAAAATAATAACATAAATAAATGTCAAAATCAAAATAATCTTGCAGGCCAGATATAGGTAGAGGTATAGATAGAGTTTTCAGACCGCAAGAACTTATTAATAGTTCTAGGAACTGTTGGAACCCTCCTCCTTTCTAATCGTTCCGCACCACAGGAACTATGAACTATTTAGTTGCTAGAACCCCGTTAGGAGGAACCTTTGTAGCTCCTGCTTCAGAGTCCCCATGATGTGTAGTTCTCAGGGAACTCTAGTGGATAATTCCTTCTCAAAAAGTCTAAAAAGAGACAGAAAAGTCAGCAGAAGTTAATTTAAAGACACTTAAAGTACTGGGTAAGAGCTGAGTAAGAGCAGCAAAACAACAAACCCAGCACTCTAACCCAGATAAAAGGAACCTTAAGGGACATTTAGTGTGCTGTCTTTTCTGTCTCTCTTTAGTGTTGTTGCAGTCGTGCACCTGAAACTGTGTTAACTGTCGAGTGTTCTCCTTTTTTGCTGTTTTTTTCCCTCTTCAAAAAGTCCCAAGAACTGTTTGGTCTGAAAACAGGTATGACTGCTGGTGGGCCAGTGTCTGACCCATGATTCACAAACTAGATAGTGCTAAATAAAGAAGTGGTGGTGGGATAATACCGTACTGTATACTGTACTATGGAGCCACCCTGGATCTCTGCAGGGGGAATTCCTTCACTGAGACAGCCCTACAGGCCAGTTCTGTTTCTAGCATACCTTTTAAATTTTTTAGTGTAGTTCTCAGCACTGATTTTTATTGCTTCCAATTGCATGACCTTATATGGAGTTTCCTGTTTTTTCACTGTATGAAGGGAGGTGCAGATGACAGAGATAAGATGTAGTTATGACTGAATAGGGAAGGGAAGTGATGAGGGAGGTGCAGGGGGGGAGTGAAGGAAGTAAAGGATGAGAGGCTAGGGAGGGTAAGATAAAGAAGAGGGAGGGAAGGACGAAGAGGGACAGAGGAAAACAGGGGTGAGAGAGAGAGGAGGGGGTATAATAAGTCCCTCTTCCAATCTGGTGTTGTTGCACAGGGGTAGTAGCAGAGCACACATTCCATTAGGCAGTAAATATTGACTCAGCAGCGAACAACTGGTTTCTATTGCATGGCAAACAAAGGTATTGTGTGGCCGGCAGCCCTGAAAGGCCTCTGTTTGCACATCACGCTCACGGCTGATAAGTAGGCAGCCTCATTCACTGCGGGGGGTCTGATACGTCTCTCTCCGGCCAAACCTTTCTCTCTGCATTTCTCAATCTGTCTCACACTCCTGGCCTCTCAGCCACCGGGCGCACAGCCTTCACTGTAATCTTCCTCCGCCTCCACGCAGTGTTTCCAAGTAGCTGAGTGTGCGTCTGAATTAAACAGGGGGGTGTCTCCATCACAGACAAAAGGACCAGACATGTCTGAGTGGTCATCAGCGTTTATGTAATATGCATTCAGACAACACCATGTTGATACTATGGGAACAAAACACAGACACAAAAATGTGTACCTAAGTCTGCGAGTCTGTAGACTATTTTCTAAATACTGACATCACTTTGGTTTTGTTTTACTCCGACAGTTGAAAATACACACAAGTGGTCATTTTACACCTGAGGCAGGCCTCTCAACCAGTGAGGTCAGGCTCAGCTTTACTGGTTTACCTTGGTCTGCCAGGTCTCGCTGGACGTTTTTGTCCTAAATTGAGGAGTCATTTTAAACCAACCATGTTGATTTATATAGTTATGACACAATGAGGGGAAATATTCTGTCTAAAGCTGTGCTACTCTCTATTTCAGTTATATTTTCATACTTTTGTTACTTCTATCTTACTCTTGTCAGTTTTTTTTCTGTATTTTAATTAGGGACGACCCAATACCAATACCAGTATTCGGCATCGGTCCGATACCGCCTTTAAGTACTCATACTCGTACTCGTAAAACTAGGCAGATACAACGGCACCGATACCACTTCACGGTGGGCGTGCACCTCTTTTCAGTTGAGCGGGTAGGCGGAGAGAAGCGAGATGTCAGCGGTGTGGAGATATTTCAGCGTAAACGAACATGATCAAGGGTATGAGTGATGCTGGACTCCCCAGCCTTCCGTGCGTGGCTCACACGCTACAGCTAGCTGTTAATGAAGGACTTTTGGCTCAGAGGAGTGCAGCTGACGCGGTGTCAGTTGGACGTAAAATTGTTGGACAGTTTAAGCATTAGCCTACTCCCGCCTGGAAGACATTCAGCTGTAGCTCAACCAGCCCGTAAGAAGACTCCAACAAGATGTGCAGACACGCTGGAATAGCACGTACTACATGCTACAGTCTCTCACCGAGCAGAAGCGAGCTCTGGGAATATTTGGCTCTGAATATGAACTACCCAACAATCTTATAGCGCACCAGTGGACACTTCTGGAAAAAACTTTGTCTGTTTTGGCTCCGTTTGAGGAGTTAACCCGAAAAGTGAGCTCGTCCGATGCTTTAGCATCAGATGTAATTCCTGCTGTGACCGTGCTTCAGAGACTTTTGACCAAAGAAACAGACGCGGATCAGGGCATTAAGAACTCGTAACATTACTCGGTATCGGTGAGTACCCAAATGTAAGTACTTGTACTTGGTTTGCAAAAAAGTGGTATCGACGCATCTCTAATTTTAATGTATTTCTTTTTCACAGCGTGTACATCTCAACATCAACATCTCCAACAGAGGCGTGCAGCCGAGTGGAAGAAATGTGTCCAAATACAAGATGCAAGCGACCGCTACAGCCCACAAACATCTGCTAAAATCAGCTGACATACCGAATCATTTTCCCTTTGCATCACGTATGAAGTCGCATATCGCTCAAGGTACGTATGGCGGCCATATGGAGAGTGGAATAGCATTTGTTGTTGCCGTAATCCGGCTCGATGTGCATGTGTGTGTGTGTGTGTGTGTGTGTGTGTGTGTGTGAAACCTCTGTGTAGCATTTTTATTATTTTCTTACTAGGTATAAAAGATGTTCACAGGGGTTAGGAGTAAGCAAACATCACTTGAGTAATAAAGTCAACAACCACTTCCTCCTGGTGGCGCTACTTTTAAATGCACAGCCATATAAGAAGCCTGATCGGCAAAAACACTTCAAGGTTTTCAGCACTAAAGTTTCTTCTACATGTTTGCAGATATGTGTTAACTTGTGGATATATTCTGCACCAACAAAATCTCCACCTCAACCAATCAGTGTGACAAACTAGCCGCAATGTTTACCTGTCAGACCGCACTGAGGGCGGGACTGTTTAACTTGCAGACAACATGGTGCACTTACATGTTGACCTGTTCTTATCTTACCTGCTGTAAAAGTGGGTCCACACCCACTTCCTGTCGCTGTTCACTGTTGCACCATGTTTGCTGACTCAGGCAGTTGGAGGGTACTGGGTTGTGTAACATTACACAACAGCTCCAGTGTTTAGCCCTGGGTCTTTGTTGCTCTAAAAACAACCGTGTAATACTGTACAGCGTCATCAGCATGAGACATACGTGATGATACAGTACACGCGAAGGTGTGCAGTTTACCTGGAAACTCAGGATTGCGTCATATGGGAACATGTAGCTGGAAGAGGTGTGATTATCATGAAAAAAATCCATCGTTACCTAGTTACTCCCTCAGCTAATACATGAAAGATTTTATCATCACAGTGTTGCTGAGGATGTTTCTGATGTTTCACAATAGCATAACCAAACGATTTTCACCCAGAAAAAATTAGCACAGCATGCTTTTCTTCTTGGTCTGTGGGTACTAAGCAGCATAACGTTTCTCTGTTTAGTTTTCACCAGTAAGCAGGGGAATAAAAGACATGATTTCTATCAATCAGAATCTTAATTTAAAGGATCAGTCAGCGAGATGTGTCGTGAGTGAAATGATAAAGGTATCTTACTATATGGTCAGACATTAAGGAAACATGCTATGTTGAAGTGCTGGCTTCTCTGACAACAATGCAGCAGTCAGTATGTCCTCCTTCTAACTTTAGATTCTGCTCCTGAATGCTCTGGATTTGTTTGTTGTTGTTACACCGCTCTCTTCAGAGCTACCAGACTCCTTTCACAAAATCAGCGATTTGACGAGGTCAAATTCCTTCTGTGTCCGTCCACTCTGCTAATAAAGATTTAGACTCTGAAGATTAAAAAAAAACAATGAGGAAGTTATCAGGGTCAGTGTTGATTATTGTCTCTCAGTGTTTCCCTATCGTTTTAGATCAGGAGGAAATCTTAACAAGGTGCACCGCCCCTACCGTTGTAGAAACAACAACAACAACAACAAATTGATTCAATTTCTCCTATGTCCCTACAACAGATCCAACAACAGCCCCGGATACGTAATCCGCTGATCATTCACTGAACAAATAGAAAGTAAATGTTGCCTTTGACATTCGATTTTTACACAAGTTTCTTGCAGACTTTCACACAAAATTGGTTGTAAAGTGTCGATATTTCACTTTGTTTCAAAAGCGACTTTTCAACGCTTCATCTCACCCTGTCTGTGTTTATCATGAAGGTATCAGCTGGTGGTGACTACAACCAGGAAGTCATCATCAGTAATGTAACAAATCAAATTCAGACGTACAAAATCCGTTACAGAACGCTGTGTACGCTCCGAACACTGAAGATACAGTCCCTAAACACACGCATCCTTTGGTGCTTCTTCAGGTTTATCTATTATTATTATTATTATTATTATTATTATTAATAATTACATTTTTAAGGTTGTAGCTGTAGCTTGTTGGCACCCTTGGTGAATTTCCTGCGCAGAAATCTGTCTGTTCTCGTGCAGCTGGTTAATGAAACTCACAGAATCTTTCCTCATAGGTGAAAGTAGAACATGAGGATTATCAATGAAGTGTTACCTCTGGAGGTAAAGTCACACGTTTATTAAGTTGCCTACCTGTTTCTGAGGTATGCACAGCAGCATGCAGCACAGGTGTTGAAATACCATTCATCATCTTGTATGTGTGTGAACATGATTCAGGCCTCGTGAATGTGGAGCACAGAGCGGTAATTCTATGGTGCAACATGTAAAACCCAGACATCAGTCCCTTCTATATGTACATCCTCCCACACACACAAACACACACAAACACACACTCTTTCAACCCGACTGTACGTCTGCCAGAGTGACACCCACTTTATAAGAGCTCACGAGGTCCTGTGTGGTATGCAGGTTTTAGGTGGTACATTATAATTACATTGCTTTTGTCAGCGTGTGATGTTCCAACAGATGTTGGGAGAGGAAGTGCCCAGGAAGCCGCAGTGCTGTTTATCACAATCTGCCGTGAGTCCCGTAGCATCAGCCAAAGATTGAAGACTTTAATACCGCTCCTCCACAGCAAAGAAAAACGGCCGTAAAAATGAAAGCCAACCCATCAAAGGACAATATGTCCAGGCGACAGCTTTGCAGAATGCTCCCCCTCCTCCCCTCACCCTCACCCACACCCTCTCTCTTCCCCTCCCCCTGAGTCGTACCGCTCTCTCCTCTCCATCATCCCCCCACCCCCTTCCACTGCCTCCTCTTTCTCTCCCGTACTCCCGCCATGGCCCAGCAGGCTGCAACTGGTCAAGTCGCTCTGATAAGCCGGATTCACTCTGACCTTTTTCTATTGTTCGGCTGGAGAGGAAGGGAGTCCTTCCAAATCAAATATTTGATTCATAAACAGCAGGTCTCCTGAGTCGAGGAGGGCCGAGGTGCATGTAAATCCCCCTGAGGACTCGAGGACCTTCACTGCTAAAGAGCCAGAGACGAGGACGGTGTAATCCTCCTGAATTGTCTCAGCTCTCGCTCTCCCTCTCGCTGAGACTAAATGTCAGGTTTTTAGTTTGCAGCTGAAGGGTGAAAAAAAAAAGGCAAAAAAGAAAGAATCATTTGAATAATGTTTCTGTCAGCTTCTCAGCTTCCACACCCCCCCACCACCGTCCCCCCGATTCTTCTTCACTCCCCCCTCGGTTCATCCTCACGTCCCCCTGGGAGGCATCTGCGACGATTTACTGCAACACACAGCATGTTCTACATACACAAACACACCAGATCACCATCCCGCCTGGTGAATTGAGGCAAAGTAGAAATTTTACTGGGTTGAATTTCAAAGTGAACATCGATTCAATTCCCCACTGCTCCCCTCGCTGTGATATAGTGTGTCCTAATATAGTGCATTTGGGGGGAAAAGGGATGGTCTTGCATGGGAAACATTATTTCAAAGGCCACTGCTGCTATTTTGGCTGAATATCAATGTTCCTCTCAGATTTTGATCCCATACTGCACGATTGTACGGGTTTGATATCAGAGAACAAAGGTTATAGCCCAAGGCGAGGTTTGATACTCGCCTGTATTCCCTCGTGCAGCAGAGGGACATCCACGAGATGTTTCACTGCTGCCGCATGCTTTCTGCAAAGCTGAGGTTTTTTTGTTCTATATGGAAAAAATATCTCTGCATTTTAACGAGAAGAGCTTTGGTTGATTTGGCGCTTTTATGAATCTAGACCCAGGAGTCCCCGTTTAGAAAGTAGTCCCTCTCTGAGCAGAACTCCAAAAACCGTCAGCATAACAAAAAACTCAGCTGTGTGTATTTTGTTATGCTTATTACCCTGCCTTGAATATCGACATATATATTGTGTATCACCATTCCGCAAAAAAGTATCGAGCTTTGGTTATTGGTCATTATCACCGGCCGTAATCTGACCCAAAGATGGGCCTATTCAGTCCAATTAGAATTCATTGTTTAGTGCATATGCCCAAAAGTTTTCAGGATTTAGTTCCAGGGTGTGCAGCCCGCTCAATGTCCTGGTTGACCATCCTCTCATCTGTCATCCAACGAGGGTCAAAAAAGCATAAAGATGGAGTTATGAATGAGCTTGTTTGAAGACATCTATACTGATTTATTGAAAGGGGACACCTTTTCCTTCTTTTCAAACAGCCCCCTGTGGTCTAAATGAAACATTTGTGCTGTGCTTTGGTCAAAATATAACATGAATCAAGCACCAGAGGAGGTTTGTGACCCTGTATAAACCAGCTCTCTCAGAACGCTCCGTTTTGGTGTATGTGTCTCTTTAAATGTAATTAACCCCCCCGAGTTTTCCGAGTGATCACTCCATCGCTAGCGAGAATAAAAATGGAGGACCTGCACAAAAGTTTTGTTCTAGTCTGGGGGTGGAGTCCATGGGTGGAGATACCAGGGGAGGGGAGGGGATTTCTTTTAACCAGAATCCCACCGTGACATCACAAGGAGAGCACATTTGAAGACTTATGTAGCCCACAAACAAAGGACTGGATGGGTTTAGTTCACATTTTGTGAGTCAGTAGACACTCAGGTTACCAAAATATATGTTCAACAACACTGTAGAGGTGGGTGTTTTACAATATGTCCTTTTTAAAGTTTAGTTTTAGGAGGCAATGACTTGAACGATCAGGTGTGCAGCAGAAAAGTAAGGACGACTCTCTCTCTTAATTTATCTAACAGGAAATCTCTGACATATAAACACTGCAGAATAGCCTTCCTTATCTTGAATGTTAACAACCAGAGACTGTGTACACACAGCGACGGTGGTTTGGCCCTTATTTGATCAAACTGAACTGAGGGGTAGATCCTGTGTAGTTTTATTGTTCCCTCCGTGTAACCCGAGTGAAAGGTAAAGTACCATTAAATCAGGAGGGGAAAAACGGACCGACAGGCCGAGTTTATGTCTCCTCTGGAAAACTAAAGACAGGGAACATTATGAGGATATTGCCTGGTTAGAAGAAAAGGTCATAAAAGTCGCCAGGTGTGGAATCAAATCATCCGAGAAGACGTGAGAGGATTTAAGTGTCTGTGAAAGCAAAAAAAAACAGCACCGCTGCTGCTGCCGCCGCCGCGCTACGCCTCGTTCACTTCATCACATTCCTGCCTTTTTATTTCCTCTCGCCCATCACATGGATGAATGAGAGAATTTGGGGCCTGATCTTCAAACTCTCATTTCATGTTAAAGTATCATTTCCTGATGTGAATGCTGATTCCAGTGGATACCTGAGAAAACCCAAAGTTTTCATCTTTCTGCCTCAAACTTAAATTAAAATTTTTACTGCTTTCAATTTAAAGACATTGCTGCGAAAATGATGCAGATGTTTCAATAAGTACAATATGAAGGATGAAAATGTTGCACTATCTTTCACATCTTAAAGATCTTTAGAGAAGATTTGCTTGAGATAGGAGACAAAAGTCGATCATAGAGACTTGTAGGTGATAAATCTGAAGTCTCAGGTTTTATAACCAATACCTCACTGTGCGTGAAAATGAATTTTCCTGCAATTCAGTAAATATGTATGTATGAAGGCTGTATGAATTTCTTACTTGCATCATGACAGCCTTTAGCAACACGGTTGACCTGGTTTGTACGGCCTGAAAGTCTGCTCGGATGGCGACTAGTGGCATTGGATGGACCAGAAAAAATAAAACGGACCTCGCACCTTTGGAAACTGGATACTGCGTTGTGGGTGAGACCAAATGTCATAGTTGAATGATCTAATGTGACACGAGTGAACTTACTCCATGGTCTCTTTCTCAACCTTACCAAAAGTTTGACCTGTTTGTGACGCTCAGTGTAGGATGGTGTCTGTAAGCAGCAACACATCATATCTACTGTAAGTCTAGTACAAACTTCCCATCATGTCTGTTATGTAATCTGCAGATAGAGAGACATTCAGGGGTCTTTAAATAGCTGCAGTTCTGTGTAGGACAGATTTAGAGACGGGTCGACTCGTGTCATCACACACACACACACACACACACACACACACACACACACACACACACACACACACACACACACACACACACACACACACACACACACACACACACACACACACACACACACACACACACACACACAGAAGTGAGGTCCGGTCCGGTTTTAAACACATGTTTCTGCGGGTATTATAAAACAGCAAATTCCTAATTTTGGCGTTTCCTGAAATTTCTCATCAGTTTTTGGACGGGTTGGTATGAAATCTCATTCGGACTTCTTTGCTATGTCTAGGACATTCTTTCAAATCATTGTTTTCGGGCTTTATCAGATAGGAGAGCTGAAGAGATACAGGAAACGTTGGGAGGACAGAGAGAGGGGGATGACGTTCAGCAAAGGGCCGAGGTCGGATTCAAACCCACGGCCGCTGCAACGAGGGGGGGGCTAATCAGTCACTCCCTGCTAAGTGCTAATGCTAGCTGTTTAACTCAGTACAATGCCAAGTGGAGCAGCAAGAAATTCAGCCATTAGTACGTGTGTAGTATGTACTAATTCAAAAAATAGTCTTTTTATAAATGATGAATCCAGAATCGTTTTTAAATTGAAAATAGATCCTGAATCGAATCTTGGCCCCAGTAATCGAAATCGAATCGTGAGACACCCAAAGACTCCCCTAGCCTAATGCAGGTACACACGCGTCCATTAGGAATTATATGGATGTGTATGAAGCCGACAGTGAAATATAGAGGATGTGATAAAGTCTGAGTCATCTAACTGAGAAGTCCAAATTCATTTAGTAAAACCGATCCAATCCATGATATAAATCTGTGATCTGCTCCGAACCGTGTGATCTGTGATCCATAACATCGCTGCTGTGATGCATTCATAAGGGAGTACACGAGTGTGTGTGAGCCTCTTAGACACCCAACAGTCCCAGTGTTTGGAGACTAAAGCAGCACAGCTGTCGACTCTCTTTGATTATTTAGTGAAGAATTAATAATTCCTTTCAGATCAAACCAGCTTTGTGGCTCTTAAAACATTGTCCAGGTGGTCTGTTCAATCAGAGGCGTCTTCTACATGGGCATAATGAGTGCATCTGGATGTTCCGCTATGTAAAATGTGGCGCAGAGGCAGTTATCTCAATTTGCATGAAAGTGCTGCATGAAGTTCCTCTCATTTTAACATGACAGTCGTGGTCAATGGTTCGTGCACTGAAAGAGGTAAAAATCAAGTCTTTGTGTGAGACGGTGCGGTGCAGGAGGAAGGAAAAAAACGATTACTATTCAAAGCCTTTAAATGAATTTAAAAACAGTTACTTTAGTGCATTTGCAATTCAATCGCCGCGTCTCGGATTAATGCAGAAAATGCCATTTGCATTCCTACTCGGAGCTGAGCCGTGTGCACTGATGCACACAAGGATCACAGAAGCAGCTAATTTATACCATATTCTGCTCCATTATTACCATCCATGATCACCTGTACAGCTCATTACTGCCTGAGATGTCTCAGGCAGAAGCCTGCAGAGCCTCCTCCTGTACGTTCTGAACACTGTAGCTGCAGGAAAAAGGCTGTGGAGAAGCAGCAGGATGCACAGTTTGATGCTGCTCAGATCCCTCCTACTGTTCAGCACTTCCCTCTGAGGCTTTGCTGTGTTTTCATGATGCAACATGCTCGGCAGTTGGTGGAGTTGCAGAGCCCCTGTCTGCTCCGAGCTCCGACTCGGCATAAGCCCTAATGTTTTGTGACTAGAATTTTGATCATTTAAAAATCTTTCTTCCACACTTGTGTTCTCCGCTCTCCCCTCCTCTCGGCTCTGCGGCTCTCTCTGCTACAGCCTCTCTCTCTCTCTCGACAAGTCACAGAATCACAGAATAATGAGTTCCTCGTCCTCCTGCGGTGAGACGCGCTCACTGTTGCAACCCAGGGCTTCTTTGATATGGATTCTGTTTAAATCAGCCGTCCCACTTATTGTTGGCTTTTCCTTGAAAAGGTCACACTCTCATTAAAACCAATAACCGCTGGAAGTTTTAAGATCACTTTTGCCCCTTTTTTGAAAGCTCGTTCAGTGGAGATTTCCACCACTAGAGCAGATTATCCTTTGAAATATAAAAATCTGACCAGAGAAATGTGAGACTCAGCGAGATCAAAGAGACGCTGGACACTTCGTATCTCACACTGATTTTATAGCTTGAAATAGATGAGGTGGCGGCGCTGCTGTGCGTGAAATGTTCCTTATATAAAACGGGTTTCCTTTAATAGAAAACAAGAAATCTATGTTTGTTCATCCGCCTGAAGCTCAATCAAACAAATGATCATGTGTCTCTCTGCATGTCTCACCTCCACGGTCACAGAGATTAAATTAGCAGCGCAGAGAGAAGAAGGTATGAAGTCTGGTTTAGGCTACAGTGTGGTGTTTGCCCTGAGCCACCAGTTCTCACTTCACATCCAAACGGAGAGAGAAGCTGTGCTCAAACATTCCCCGCGTCCTGATGTGAGAGTTTGAGGCTGCAGCTGACGTTAAACTGAACCCAGCAGGCCTGTCAGGCTTCGGCTTTCTCCATATGTTGAAGTGGTGTGCACAGTTCTGTAATAAAAGCAATATTTTATTAAGAGTGTGTGCAGCGCTCGCTCTCTGTTTCACTGCCTTCTCCAAACAAGGAAGTCAAAGACAAACGTGTGAGGAATGCATTTCTAGAACAATACGTGCCTGCTCTCCAATAACGCCAACGACTGACTTTACAAGCTGCAGTACTTTGAGATAATTATCAACATTTTCATTCAAACTCTGCACCACACAGGTACGCAGTAGAACGAAAATCTGTCGCATCCGACTCAAGATGCTGAACAAATAAAAAACATAAAATAGTTCACTGTATGTTCCCTTATCAAATCAACACAGACTTTTAACAGATTGTTTAAGAACATTATCAGCAGATATTCAAAACACATTGTATTTCTTTCATTTGGGGAAATTTCAGCACAGAAGATGTAGCTTAAGACTGTTTTTATTTTAGCTTTCAGGGATGTAATAAAAGTTGTCAATTCCTCCTGCTCAAGGTTTAGTTTTGGGATCTTTATTGTAAAATGGCGTTTTTTTTAGTCTTCTGACTACTCAAAGCGTTTGGTCACACCTGTGATGCATTCATAAGGAGCATTGTGTGAGCATTTTGTTCACCCAACAGTCCCAGTGTTTGGAGACTGTTAGGTGGGGGTTGTTTCTGTATTAAATGGACAATGATGAAATCGTGAAACAGACTGTGGACCATCTTAGATTTATTCAGCCATGGTCAGAAAACACAGAAACACAACACACATGGCTGACAAAGTGCAGACCATCGCTGACCCATGCTGACCAAGATCTCACGATCATTGACAATCATTGGCCTCATTGGCCAAGTCTTCATCTTCACAGTGTTGCTTATATTCTACTAGAAGGTACAGCCCACACATTCCTGGCTGCTTCGTTACATCTCTAAAAGACTAGAAAGAAGACATCACACTGACTCTTAAATATCAGACAAATACATTTCTTCAGTCTCAGAGTCACATTTCTTTTTCAGCTCACAACAGACACTTCAATCCAAATATAACTCTGCTGCTGTGAGGTCTCTAACACATATGAATTACAGCTTCACAAACCTAAAAGAAGAATTACTCTGAGATGGTTGACACAATGTAAAGATATATCCACAAAATTATCAAGATAAATGAATCCATGAAAATACGTACTAACACAGAGACTAGACCAGCACAGCTGTGGACTCTCATTGATTATTTACTGAAGAATTAATAATTCCTTAAAAGGTTTATTTTTGGGGCTTTTTTACACCTTTATGGTAGAGATTGCACAGTAGATTGGGTGAGAGAAAGAGGGGAATGACATGCGGGAAAGGAGCCACAGGTCGGAGTTGAACCCAGGCCGCCCGGTTGGAGGATGCCGGCCTCCAGTCCTTGAGCAAACTAACCACTAGGCTACCTGCACCCCGTCAAGTCCTCCTTTAAACAGATCCATTGCCTGTTCTATTTCCAAACCAGTTAGTTTGATTTCTCAGCCATCACACACACACACTTTAATTAGCTCTCCGGCTAACTCCAGAGAAATCTGCAAAGGACTGTCAGCTAGAAATAGAAGCCCTCTTTGTTTGTTTCCGTGACTTGGCAGCGACTGAATTTAAATAAAAACGGTAAACCTCAGACGCTCTGCTTCTGCTGTAAACTTTGTTTGCAAGAAAAGTTTTAAGAGAGACAGGAACCAACAGAAGAGAGAGAGAGAGAGAGAGAGAGAGAGAGAGAGAGAGAGAGAGAGAGAGAGAGACAAAGGGTCAGCTATGTGTTATCTAATCAGTGAAATCATAAAATTTAAGATGCGAGCATAGCTGAGCTGTCCCACCTTTTAAGAGCTGATACCAGTTTGACTTTTGCTCGGGTGTGGAGAGACGATACTCCCACACACTCGGCTGTGTCTGAGTTTATCTTGGGACACGGCCAGACAGTCTGTGGCTCATCAGTGACATCACAAACCATAAAGATATGCACAGAGGAGTGATAGCAGGTTGTACTGAGGATGATACCAGCTCTCCATAAAGTGTCTGTGTGGAGGGGAAGGTAAGGTAAAGACGGAGAATGAGACGACAAACTAATGATCAAATCAATCAGGACGTAGAAACAGGAGGATGAGGGAGCTGAGGCTGCAGTGTTTTACAGTCTGTGCTCAAACTCTGTGAACTTTAATACAGATCCTACAGAGGATAAATATAATCCCACTGTTGAAAAATAAATATCTTTGTTTTCCAGGATGCTCGTCATCAGCACTAGGCTTGTTTAGGTTGAATTATTAATGTGAGATATATTCAGGTGGCTCCTATAAGAAGAACAATATTTGCAGCAGCTCCTGCAGTGATAAATGACGCCGTGCCGATGAGTTTCCAAAATAACACGGGGCCGTGTGTGAGGGACTCCGTGTGAATGAATTGTTCTTGGCTGCGATCCAGAGTAAGTTCCTTTCAGCAGAGCCAGTTTAAAACACAGATAGCAGCGCGCCTCATTGTTGTGTTGGGATACGCCCCAGAGCTGGGATTAGTGCGCCGAGTAACAAAAAGCGGGGAAATGAAATAGTAGCACAAAAGTGGAAAAGGGAGGGGGGTATTTACAGTGTGCAGGATGTGGGGGGAGATGTGACGGCGGGGTTATGCAGGGTGAGGAGGTGTCCTTGGGGAGTGGAGGTGAAACCAAACAAAGGCCCTCACATGCTCAGACAAGTACAGTGAGCTATGCTGAGGAAAAACAACTGTAACCCACCCCCCATATATGTCATATAAACTCTGTTTACTGCTGTGAGGACACAATGTGAAGGAGAGCAGCAGCAGCAGGATTTTGAAACCTGTAAGAGTTTTATTCAGGTGTTTGGGGTTTTTTTACTCTAAAAGGAGAAGTAGGAGTGGAGTGATTTTGTTAAATGTGATTCTTTGCTTTCCTGTAAAAAGTGAACTGTTTCCTTCAAGCTTGCAGCTAAAAAGAAAAAAACCTGGAAAATGATCCCCCAGACGTCGGGGGTGAGCCGATGTGGAGGCGAGTGAGAAGGTGAGATGTTACATCACGTCACCATTGCACGACCAGTCCAGTCTTCATGAACATAACGAGGCTGCTTCATTCTCACTGTGTCCTTTAGCACTCTTTAGTTTATTCCGGTCATATGTTCAGTTAGTATTAGATATGACTGCAAAAATCTCCTGGTAGATTTGGACTCTGTTGATTAGTCCACCATCTTGGATTTGTTGTAAACATCTTTTCAGCATCACACCCTGCTCTGAACTCTGAACCTTCTCTGGTGGAGAAAAAGGGGGGTGGGGGGGTGGGGGGGGGGTGGGTGTATTAATGTAAACACCTGCATATATCGGCCCCACATGATGTGACAAATGTCTGCTTTTGTTATTGCCTGGAGTGGATTAAAAAAAATAGTGGGAGCAAAGCAAAACTGGACGCTTCACTCCATCGATTGTTGGACGTCATGATGGTCTAAAGGCTGGAAACACTGAGGTCTTCAAACAAGCTGCATGAAGACGGAATCGACTGAATCAGACCAGCCAGACAACTTTTGCCCATTTCAGAATGTTTTTTTGTTACTGTCATCATCGGGTCACTTTATTAAGTGTTTGTGTAAACAGTGAAGTTGGACTCCCTATCTCGAATGATTTTAATCAGTATCAACAGGTTTCACTCATGATAACATAACTAATATGAATTTCAGTTTTAAGACGTTAGGTTGTTGTTTCTTTGAGATAGCACGCTGGGAAGCAGCTGGGTCCAGCTAAATGTTAAACAGACGATCAAGTAATCAATCCAACCGCTCTCTTCCAGTAAGCAAATGAATGTGTTCCCTTAAACCTGTGTGTTTTAATCCTAACAGCATCAACACAAGTGAGTGACATAATCAGCTTGATTCCATCGCTTACTACTGTCGTGTCTTAGCAGATGAGACTCCCCATTCTTACCAGGAGCCCAGTGTCTATTTTCCAGCTCTACAGGAGAGACTCCGCTGAACGAGGGAGTTCAACAAGGCGCTCGGGATGTCCTCCGAGCGCATTAATAAATGCATATCTGTGACTGATATGTTGTGCTCTTCGTGTTTACATGCAGGCAAAATGTCCACACAGAGCACCACACTTCCGTTTCCCCACCTTCAAAATAATCCAGATGTCATGATGTTGACCAGGGGAAACTGAAACTCACAGAGCAGAGAGGTAAATGTTTAACAGCTGCACGGTGGGACTCGCTCTCTGACGCTCGCTATCTGCTGTAAGGAAACGCCGTCACACTGAGAATGTAAAACTTTCACATTACATCTGGATCTTTTTTTTGTAGATATACGTATTCTTGCAACAGCAACAAAATGTTTCCCCTTATTCAGTTCTTAGAAAAACTTGCACATCAGCAGACAATGCTGCTGTTGCACAATAGGTCAGGCCGTATTCCAGATGCTAATTCATTTAGTATGCCAGCATTGTAGAGTTTTTTATCACTTTGCTACACCAAGGTGTAAACGCATCGAGGAACAGCTTCCACAAAGATCTATTGAGCGGTGGAATCCCCCCCCCCAGAGATAAGGCCATCCTTCATGTGTGTGTCTGAGCACAGACCCAGATTACACGGACACGGAGGATTCCCCATGGCTGCCCGCTCTTCTCCCACATCTCCTGGACATAAACAAGCCGGGTGCTGCGGAGGGAAGAACAGGCTTCCACTGTGCCCGCCGTCTTTGTAATCTTGTTCAGGCTGTGTATCTTTGTAATCCCATACGCCATGTCTGCGGTTAGAGGAGCCGCTGCGCTGCGATGGATCCCTGAATACGAGGGTCTGTGGACTGTGTGGTGTGTAATCACCAAGACACCTCGAGAAGAGCTTACACCTCAAGGACTATCCTGCTTCTCTCTCACTTTAGAGAACTGCCTGCACAGATGAAGTGCACCATTATCACTTAGAGAGAGAGAGAGGCTTAAGAGCAAATTACAAAGACACCTTCATATTTCTTCGGTAAATTCTATCTATTAATTTTTTTGCTTCTTCTGTTTCTCCGATGTGAGGAGTTGGCAAATGCTTATTTATAGTTTTATTGTGTTTGAGATCAGAGAAGCCCATCTCTCCAATGGCTGCCTTTTCACTACAGAAACACTACAGCGCTCCGCTCTGCACAGAAAGTGTTTTTTTGTTTTTGTTGTATCAGAATCCATTTTCAGACCAATAAACTGCCATTTGCTTCATACAGCATCACTTAAGAGGTTTCCTTTTATTGTCTCAAAAAATACAGTGTAATAACCAACACTGCAACACTAAGACAGAAAGCACACCGTTCCTGATGACAGATGAAAGCACGTTCAGCGCTTTGTATCCAGAGAATCAAAAAGAAAAACCAGGAGCGGGTAAAGTTTGAGAAACGGTCTCTAGGGTGAAACATGAATGCACCGTTTCACATTTATTTATTTATTTACTAAACAAATCCATATCACAACGAGCACCACAGCAACACTTTGAATCACACACACTGTCTTCACATCTATTTGCATATTATAGTGAGTGCTTTTGAACATGCACTGATTTTGTCTTTGCATGTTTCAGCAGCATGCTGGCAATACTCGAGTGAAAACCTTCCTCCTCCTCCTCCTCATTCTGCTCGTCCTCAGATAACTGCCTGCAGCAGAAGATGTCCTGTCGGCACCTGGCACCCAGGGGAAGGAAGGCCTGCGTTTCCCCGCCTAACAAACACACACGTTCATGCACATACACACCCTCGGAGTGTGGGCGTCTGTGTGTGTGAGAGGAGGATATGTAGCTGCATGTTTTTGCACAGCTACTCTGCATGTCTGCGTGTCTGTGTGTGTGTGTGTGTGTGTGTGTGTGTGTGTTGCATTATTGTGTGCCTGTGAGCTGGTGTTGTCTGTCAATCTCCCCCTGGTCCCAGCCTGCTCTGGCTGGTTTTATTGAAGCAACAGACAGCGTGGGCACACTCACACACACACACACACACACACACACACACACACACACACTCTCACAGAGGCTTGGAGCAGCCCTGATCCCAGGCTGATAGAGACAGACAGAGACTTGGTGAAGTTGAGAGAACAGCCTGGGGTTGTCTGCAGACCACGGGGAATACGCCCCCGAGTTACAAAAAAGCTAGTAGAGTAGAAGCCAAAAACTCTGCCAAACGCCCAAACGCCCAAACGCCCCCCCACCCCCGATGCTAACTGTGCCATTCAGCTCTCAGACCGTCTACCTGCCTGTCTGACTCCTGTCTGACATGCTGGTTAAAGGGTAATTCTGGTATTTTTAAACCGAGGCCGTATTTAAAGGCATTTTGGGTCGTTTTTTTTCTTGGGAATTGATTTCTGCAATTGTAACTTTAAGTGCATACTGCCGTGGTCCATCAGTGCCACGCACTACCCCATAGATCCCTTTCACTCTACTCAATCATTGTGTTCACACAGCAAGCGCCGTGGTCCATCTCTGGAACGTGCAACCAGCGCCACTACGCTCTGCTCCGTTTCAAATACACTGCAAGTCTATTTTCCCCAGAGTAACGCTGCAGGTTCATGTCAAACTGAAGAGAATATCAGAAACCAGACAGGAAGTCAGACGAGTAAACGCACAGAGCGTCCGGTCAATTTCAAAATAAAACACAATAAACGGACTCCTGATCGTATTCTCCATCACTTTATCAACATGACATCAAAACAGGAAAAGAGGACACAATAAATCATCCTCAGAAAAACAAAGCAACATGCTGTTTGCACATTTTTCTGTTAATTCCCACGTGATCTTGTAGTTCTCCTGTGATGTGTGTACAGCTGCTCAATGGATCCAGTGGGGATGGGCGCGCGCCATCTGACGGACCCCGGCACACAGAGTATGTGTGAATAAGAATCTGATCCTGTCTATGACAAAAACGTATTTTGATGGGCCCAGAAGTTTCCCCTCTTGTGGCGGCCGGTCAAAGCAACAACTGGGCAAATCTAATTTCCTTTAAGATCCCAAAGTGTGTCAAAAAGAAAGCCCAGGTGAACAAACACTGCTTCGCTCTTTAATCAGCTCCACTATTTAACGTTCTGCATATATTTAGCAATCTTAATTTGTATTTTTTAGCATTTTTTTGTTTTCGTCCACCGGCGTAGTTTGGGTCGTTCCCTTCTGTTCATCAGTGCCATCAATCTTGTGCGGAGAAAACCAATGCATCAGCAGTGTAATTTTGTAATCAGCACAGCGAGGAATACAAATCAGATCGTCAGCCAGGCCGTAATGCATGTAATCCATCAGAATGAAAGTGTTACAGACATCTGATAAACATGCATTTTTTGGAGGTGATTAATTGACTGAATAAAAGATTGATCTGTGTGCGGACTCACAGATCTGCGAGTTGATTTCTCTCTTTTTCTGCTGAGGAATGTCGATGGAGTTGGTGAGTGAGTGTGAGGGACAAACATAAAGACAATAAAATCAAATTTCCCATCAACTCTGTGGAATCGATTTCTCTATACGGACAGTTTGGGAATAACAATCGCACGTCTGATGATTTTTTTTTTTTTGTCTGCACTATCAGCGCTGCAGGCGTTTCGATATGTGTCTGATTGGGACATTTCATTTTGTTTACGCCGTTTATTTATTTTACTGCTCGCCGTTTGCGCCTGTTAGGAATTTTAACAGCTTCACAAACTTATCTCCTCGTACACAGACGAACACAACCCCCACTTGTGTCGAGCTGCTTGGTTTGTTGGCATGTTTTTTTGACAAACAATGAAGCCGTACTTTCACACAGAGAGACAAGTGAGCAGGCTAATTAGAGAAACATCCAGTAAATAGGTAATATATCACTCTGCTAATTGCTGCAACAATAACACAGATCTGGCATTTGCTTTAATTCGCTTCAGTTGGCTTGAGAATTAAGCTTATTAGTCTTGTGAGCAGAAATATCTCTGATTACCAGTTTGGACTGTCTCTCCCCCTCCCTGCTGTTGAGCAGTTAAAATGCCAGCCAACAGGGAGGGGGATAGTTTTTTGGTTTGGGAGCTAAGGAGTGGAATTAGTCATAGTGAAATCACCCATCGATTTGTCCACTAACTAAGGCCGCCTGTGGCGTCACTTCGGTCTTGGACAAAAAAGTTGCACTTGAACACATCGCAAAGACTACAGCCGACCACCATGAACGTTCTGCTCATGCGTGACAGGAAATAACTCTCCATGCCAGCAGGGGGCGGTAGTCAATTGTTATGATACAAGAAGACCATTTTCACACCGCTGTCGCTCACCACTCGTATTATTGGTAGTCTACTAATGGAGAATAATGTCTGATTAAAAGTTGAAAATGGCGCTGGTATTGTCAGCCCTTAGTCTTTTAGTGGGAAAAAGAAGAGGAGGAGGAGACAAATAAGGAGAAACCACACTAATGGGTGAAAGCATGGATACTACAGCGGCATGACCAAGGGGCTTTCAAGGGGTGTTGAGAGCTGGAGAGAAATGAAACCTTCCAACAGCCAATCAGAGAGATCCCTCTCACCGACCAAAGCCACGGATTCAACATGTCGAATTGGCCAAAAATCAGGTAGCGACAGAGCCAGACACACCGCAAAAACTAGGGTGACGACCGCTCACCGACTGTCCAACTAGGACCGACGGCCGACGATCTCCTTGGTGTGTCAGGGCTTTAAAGACATTGGGATCTATTTAAGGTTAGCTCAAGCAGGTGGTATTCTCTCTCTGTTTAAAATCCTGGAGCAGATTTCTAAATTGGACTCTGCTGGACGACTGATAGAAGACCGTCGTCTTTTAACTTGAAATACATGCATTAACAGGTTTTTCAGCCAGTAGTCTGGGAACAAACAAACAAACATTTCTGATGTTTCTTCAGTGAGCGATCGTAGTCATTGATATATTTGCCCAGCAGTCAGAGTATGGGGCCCATGCTGCCGGCCCAGCTGTGGCTATCTGGATGAAAGATTGATGAGGCTCTTCAGGTGGATACAAAGCTAAGTGTCTTGTTTATTAATGTGCTGTGATTGGATCCATTAGCTGCCTTGTGTAAACTAATCGCCGTATAATGTGTGTTGTCATTTCAGCCTAACTGCTCATAATGTATTCCTCCCCCGTCTTTGCAAATGCTGTTATTTTCCTAATAGACTCGTACAAATAATGTTGTGTCAGGAGTAAGGATTTTTTTTTTTTTTACAGCCCCGGTTCAGTGAACGGTAAGCATGTTTCACATTCACATTGATTGCTGATTTTGCTTTATGCCTCAGCTTGCTGTTCTGTGATGCATGATGCTGGAGTGTATAGAGAAGGTGCGATGAAGCTCAGTCTTATTGTTTCATTCTCTCTGGTGTTGTGCAGCTTTTCAGTCGGTGTTCAGCTCTGAAAGGTAGCAGTTTGAAATGAAAACAAACCTCAGCTGCATCCTGATATATTAGTGCAGACAACCTTTCATTTCTGCATGAAGTGACATCCGAAAACACATCAGCACCACCGGGGGACGAAGATTATCGACTGGTAATAGCAGATCTAACAGTATCACTTTCACAAAAGGATAAAGAGAAAAAAAAACAGCCTCGCAGCACCATAACTGTATCATAACCGCGCTGGCTGACATCCAGCCTGCCATCTTCAGGGATCAATTTCTTCAAAGCATAATGCACCTCTTTTATTCTCCATCTCAGATGCAGAGTTGGTGATCTCAAGGTGCAAAGAGACACTTTGAAGTGCAAAAGAGGTTTTTTCAGAGTCAGAGACGGAGGATTCACAGCACAGGTTTTTCTTCCCCGCTGAGATGCTCTGACCTCAGGTGAGCAGAGAGAAAACCGAGCAAATTGAAAAGAAGTTTAGGAGGGCACGCCGCAGCTCAGTGTACATACTGCAAAATAAAGCTTGTGAAACGAGCTGTCGGCATCGACCTGCGATGCCAATGAATTTCTAAGAGATGTCGCAGGCTTTTAAACGGGTAAAAAAAACATCTCTATGTCGACTCCATTTACTGGAAATGTGTCCCATTTGTATCACCAGTTACTCATTTTTACGACATGATGCACTTTGTAACTTGGTGCAGCCAACGTACAGACAAAGTAATCCTCAATAATAAGGAAGCAGTGTTTTAAAAATATGGGTTAGCCATTTAAATCATCAGAAAGGACTTTTTAATTTGTCATCAAACAGTCTGGTTTAAACTGGCCATACCCATATTTGGTTCTGCTCGACCTTTCTACCTTACCAAGTGATTCTCATTGGAGGATCCATGCTGGAACATTTAGGACTTTCTCACTTGCAGAAAACTCCTGATTTCTTTTCTGAATCCTGACAGGAGAACCCCCGCCCCCCCTCCTGTCTGATAGGGATAGTCTCCGGCTGTAAGGTGCATGTGTGAACAGCCAGGTCAGGAGAATATGAAATGATTTGAGACCTCCTCAATATGCAGAGTGTCCTAACCTGTTGCTATTATAAACAAACATTTATTTATTGATGGATTGATATTGATAGTTGTCTTTGTTTTTCTTCTTGTGCTGAAGAAGTGAATTAAAGAAGTAGTTGCTCAGTGATGTTCAACACAAGCTTGTATTTTGTATCATTCAAACATCTAGTGTATTCCTGCTCATCACAGGTTGGAGCCTGACAAATAAAAAAAAGTGCAAAACATTGGTTTTAAAATTCAAAAGAAAGGCATGACTCACTATTTCCCATTTGTATGGATATTTCTCTCTGACCTTGACAGCTTCAAGTTATCTTTCATCACAATAAAAAGGCTTACACTATTTGCTAGCGAGGCCTTCTAGTGAAGCTCTGTCGCAGCGTGCTGTGTAAGGTCATGCTCACCTTCGTGGCATAAAGTGCAAAAATGTTTTCAATGAGCCGCTGGCCGGCTGAATCTACATCATCTTTGCTTCCTATTAAGTGTTGTCGCTGTTTCTTTTAGGTCGGTTTATCCGTATTCTTTTCCTTCCATGTGCGCCACAAGCTAAGCAAACATCATCCATGAACAAAACTTATTCCAGCGCTTTTGTTGCTGTATGTATACCTGATGCACGTTGGGGGGGGAGGGGGGGAGGCTGTGATTGGATGACATGTGTCACTTGATGGATGTGATACTGGCTGTGTCTGATGATCTAATCTAGGATCAGTGAAGTGTCGTCCAGTGATTACAGGAAAGTAACATCAATATACGGGGCAAGGGGCGTCCCGCTCAGGACAAATCAATTGAGTTTGAAATACAGGACGCCGCGGCTAATCCCTACATACAAATCCAGAGTTCTAACACCAAGCTCGTATAAAGAGGTGTTTTTTCTATCACTGTACCCCCCCGCCCCTATACAGTGAGAGGAGTGCTTTGCATCTCTGCAACACATCCTCCGCTTCATTATAGCGTCAGTCTTAGCAGGCCTGCTCTATAAATAACACCGTGGCCCTTTCTGTTTGCAGCAGGTTCACACCGAGACAGCAGCCAGTCGCACGGGGACTCCACTTCACAAGAAACAGCGCCACAAATATGGAGAGAACGAGGAACAAAAGAGAGAGAGAGAGAGACACAGTGTCACTCTGCTGGGTTTATTTTAGCAGCAAACATGCTGCACAGTGAAACACATGCTGGGGGACACAATAGCTGTTTGGGAGCTGATGCTAATGGACAAGTCTGGATTAGAGACGTGTGGAGGAAGGGGGGGGAGGGGAGGGGGGTGGAGTCAAAAGTGTAAACAACCTGATGGGGGTTACAGTCACACACAAAAGGTTTAACAGACAGTTAGTGAGGCTGAACATATTTGACCTCTCCCCTTCAAACAGTCGGAGTTCGACTGCTTGTTTTCATTCATTGTCACTTTAAATGCCAGAACACAAAGGATAACTTCTCATACTTATGACAAACACCAACTCAAGGCCGCCTCTCAAGAAAGTAGAGAAATCCTCGTCCGTGCCCAGAGGAATATATCCTCTGTCAGACCATGATAGACAACGATTGCTGAAGGGTTCAGAGATTGCAGTAAAACTAACTGGTGTAGCAGGGTGGTTATGAAAAAATGAAAAATGAGAGTTCATAAAAAGATGGTCTGCTTGAATTTGGCTTCTTTTTTTCGCTGAGGATGTTTTTATGGAAATGTAGAATAAAGGTCAAATTTGAATAGATCCTATAGTCTGCATGGTCAACATATTTAGAATGGAATAGATGTTTATTTGCACAGGTACAGGACAGTATAGGTACATTGGTATTTTGTGCATTTCTCCCCGAGTCAGTTCTTCAAAAAAAGTTAAAAGTATACACAAAATAGGATAGCAATATTAAAAAAAAAAAAAAGAGTAGAATAAATAAATAAACAAGTCGTAGTAATAACTAAGAAAATGTATGGTGCCTCGTACTTTGTAGTAGGACTCTCATACCTAACCCTAACCCCTGTCTGGTCTTAGTCCATACTGGATCTCAACGCCTCCTTAATAAACTCTGGTGTTGGTTTCGTCTCATTTCTTAGCAACACCAACTGATAACAAAAGATAATTTTAGCCAGTATCTTAGACCGAAGAACACATGTAAACATTTCCACATCTGCAGCACGAGCAGAGTGTTTCTCATCTCCTCGTTGTTCTGTCCTGATTATCAACACACCTGCAGGCCTCTCCTTCCTGCAACCAGATTCCCACAAAACCAATCGGACGAGCTGAAAAGGAGAGTCACAATGATATAATTACTTCTCCAGGTTCCCAGCATGCACTGAAAGGAGAACAGGAGGGGGAGGAGTGGAGGGGGGGGGGGGGGGGTGCAGGACCGTGGCTAAACAGCAAAGCCGGTTTGGGAGCTCTTTAAAGCCGACTTGGGTGTAAAGTGATTCTGGATTACCTGTTACATGATTTAACGGCACATTCTCCATTGGTTCAGCCCATCGCAGCACTGAGCCCGAATTAGGGAGGAGGGTGGGAGGTGAGTCTGGGAGGCAAATCTGGTTGTGGAGAAGAACGTCTTTGATTCAAAGCGGTTTTTTTAAGTGATAATTTAATGAGAGGGATCAGGTGTGTCAGGGTGGAGCCAGTCCCCAATGTGAGAACACAGCAGGTAATACTCCACGGGCAAGTGGGCGAGGGCAATGACGTTTATAACATGCAACCAGTGTGGGACTGCTGCAGACTTCCTTTGCACAACAAGGCGGCTTTATTCTCTTGTGTTGTCCTGCATGTTCTTCTCCACTCTTTTTCATTCATAATGCGAGTACTTCCAAAACACAGGGAGCACAAACTGTCATCATAGCGTCTTTTTCTTCGTCCATCACCTTGGACTGTCACTTCAATGGCGTCCTTTTAATGTAATATCGAGACAATCTCTCGCTGTGAGGGACTTCTGATAAAAATCAACACATGAATTATTTTATAGGTCGGGCTTTCATGTGTGTGTGAACCGGTTAGTCGACAAAAAGTTAAATGAAATGATGAGTGTATGTCTGTACAACAGAAATCTCTCTTCAACATATAAAACCGATAACTGCCCAGGTTTGTGATGGAGACTTACATTAGTGCCACACTCATTAAAATCCAACATCAAATCTCCCTCCTTAACTACAAGGGGGTTCTCTTTTTAGGATTGTTAACATTCATTACTTTTAGGATTCAATTTTTCTCCTCAGTCATTGTGGATTGTCCCCCCCCCCCACGCAGCTAACAATGGCTTCGGTCGAACGCCCGTCTACCGTTTCAAATATATTCTAACGTTTCCTTTTGATTGTTGCTGAAATTAGTCAGTTTTTTGGGGGGTTTGTTTTCATGTTTGTCTCCACTGCTGAGATGATTTCTGCCTCCCGAGCCGCTCTACATCTCGCCTGTATAACTAACCATATTTAAATCGCAGCTGTTTGTAGTCGTCCTTGTGGCCGCTACGGCACTCGAGAAAGAAAAGCGCTCGCTCTCTCTTGAGAGGATGCAGATGAGGGGAAGGAACTCTTTCATTGCATTTGAACTTGGAGTGGTATTCAGTGCTTTCAGAAATGACCTTCACTGACTTTGTTTTCAACCACGCTGAAGTGTCTCGGGATTTGATTGCGAGCAAAATAACATGACTTCATGTAACGCGGGGCAAGAACACGGTGAGTCTGAAAAACAAAGAGAGAGACGAGAGAGATAAGCTGAGAAAACATGCAGCGGTGAAGGTTGGTGCTGTTTCACGTAACACTGAGAACTTTCTGTTTACATTCATGAGGCTCAGGCGGCTCGGCTACCTGCTCACACCTCTTCACTGGAGGAGGTTTAGAGAGACATCATGGAGGCAAAAACACCTCTGAATGCAAACATTTTAAAAGCTCATTAAGGGTTTTTAAACCGTGGGCGTATTGTTAAAGGACTTGTAGATATGAAGAGTTCATGGATTGATCCTGTAGATTGCTTCAGTCGACAACTTATTGCTGCAACATCATCCTTTTGGGTAACTCCGTCTGATCCAAGATCATACACCAAAGATTCTCTCTTTCCACTCACTGGCTTTATTGTTATTCACATTTTCTGACAACATCAAAGAAAGGATTCCAACAGAGACAGACCTTACTGTCAAAGACAAAACACTATTAACATCTGTTTATCACTCTCTGCAAAGCCACTAGACAAAAAGTGACAGACAGAAGTTTACCTTAAAGGCTTTATATGTGATTTTTAGATCCAGCAGATGTCGCCCTTGAGCACAAGCATGAAAGCAAAACAACTTGCGGTGCATTGTTGTGTTAGCATGCTAATGCTAGCGATCTTTATTACGCTGGTATCTTCACACTGCATGTAAATTTACCTGAAATGAGCGTGATCTAGAAACACAGTTAAGCAGTGAGTACAGTATGTTATTCTTCTTTTCTCTAGTCCCTCAATTAAATAACTTTTATACACGAGGGGAGGAGTCAGCCGGCCGTCCGGGCGATGTAAACAAACTGAAGATAGGACTCTGAAAACTCTGAAAACATCACAGACAGTGGGACTCGGGTGTTACACCCATTGTAGACAGTCATGACTCACAGAGTTATTTTCAGAGGATATACTTGATTTATATTATATTTAAGAGTGAAAAATCACATTAAGACTTTAAACTGGCTACACACAACGATTTTTTCAAATCTGAACCGATTTTTAAACATTTGAGACATCAAACACATGGACAGTTTTAAACGATTTTTAACATTACGATCCTCCAAAAGCACATACTATACTATTAGGATAGTACTTTATTGATCCCCAGAGGGGAAATTCGGGAAAAATTTCGACCAGACCGCAAGACCACACACCGGTCGTTTATATTTAAGATTCCACAGACACGAGATCTTGCAGAAACTGGATGGAGGACGATGGACGTAGTCAACTGGCTGTGTGGTTTGTCTTCATGAGACGTTATAAAAGACACTCGTGTTGTTGCCATAGTTACACAAGCTGCTCTCTTCCACTCGGTTCAGGGCTCAGTTTTTGTTTGCTGCTTTTGTTGTTTTTGTTTGCTGTTTAAAGGACGCAACATCCGGTTTGGTGACGCTTCCCGATCTGCTGGCTCTCATTGGCTACTCGGGGTATTAAGTCGGAGGCAGCCAGAAGTGGAGTCATAAATATCGAACACGTTTTATATTTACTTTGGAGATTGTGCAGGCTCAGACTCGATGGGTGGCAGTAAAAAATGATCATAGTGACACCACACACTTTATTTTTTGGACACATATTCAGTTGTGACAAGCCTTGAATCGGCCCGCGTCCCACCGGGGGGGAGAGAGACATCAAAACATCTCATAAGGATAAAAGTAAGAAATCAAAAGTATAAGAACTCCCCTTTACAGATCATTTCAGATCACCACGAATGAATGAACCACACTGAAATCCATACTTCTGTAGCCGCTGTAAGCAAGCATGATTAATTTATCAAAGAGCATCTCGTTCAACATAAACACAGAACACATCCCCCCCATTCCTTCTGCATTAATACAAGTCATTCTCACATTAGTACACACCATGGGGATGGCTCGGCTCCTTGTTTATTCGTTGTTGGGGGGGGGGGGGGGCGTTGTTGGTGATGCTGGGCTATGGTGGTAGGGATGCTAGTGGTGCAGCACACACTCTCACTTTATGAGAGTGTGTGCGTTTGATCCATTGCCATATTCTCTAAAGCTAAAGAAACAGCCTGATCAGTAACTCATCTCATATGGACGTGCTCTGATGTGGCGACTGCTTTAGTCTCTCCTCAGTATGCTGCTGCGCTATCGGCACTTTGTATTCATGCTCTCTGTTATTCCTTTCTCTTGACTGAACAACGCAGAAGAAACCGTTTGTCAGGAGGAAAACTCGTATGAAAAGTTAAGTCGATTGTATTTCTTGTAACGAGCATGTGAGTAATCTGTTGAAAACATCATATATATACAAAATGAAGATATCCACGGTGACGTCACCCATTGGTTTGTGGAGTACTGCATTGAGTTTTGGTATTTTTGTCTGCAGAAGTGACATCGTTTGGTGAAGATTTAAGATTTTTCAGCTCGTTGTCACTTCCTCAGCCCACATGGGAACAAAATGCCGTTCTCCTCGGATCAGGCAAACTTAAAAAAGAGACACATCCATGAAAGAAAAACACAACCCCTGACGGTTAAAACAGGACACATGAGAGCAAAGAACAAACCTGTTAACAACATATTAATCAAAGTTATACAGTCCTCAAAGCTTCAAAGCAGATTGAATAGCTTGTAACTGTGTTTTAACTGCTCAAAATGAGCTAAAAAGACAGCTTTGAGCAAACCCAGGTACTCTCTTATTACTGCAAACATACAAGTAGAATTTTGCTCGTAGAAAAAAAATGGAGCACTGAATTCTTGGTCGAAGCTGATACTAGCATTGAAAGTTGTCCGAAGGCATCGACAACACAACTGAAAGGTTTAGTCACTGACTTGCTAACCAGTTGAAGAGGACAAACCTCTAATTTTGCAAAACTTTCAGCCTTAATATGATTCAAGCAGAGAAGTTGTACAAAGATCCACCCTATGTGTTTGACCTGAATGAGATAATGACCAATACAGACCAAAATGCTTTAAATACAAGGCTGTAAAGTTTGACATTTTAATATGGGGGCTAAAGGTGATTGACTCACGTTTGTAGCCAGCCTCTAGTGGCCATTTGAGGAACTGCAGTTTTCAGCTTTGGCCATTTTCTTTTTTTACAAACGTCCATCCAAACTTTGTGATGTCTTTAAAAAGGGTTGTTTGACATTTTGACCTGTGCTTGGTGGCTTTAAGTGGCTTACAAAGCAGAACAGTCAAGTCTGATTTTTAAAAAGCTCGATGCTCCCTTTTGACTCGGGGGGTTAAGGGGAGGGGGGAGGGGGGAGGGGGGGGGATTCTTTAAAGATTAATCAAATCCAAAAAGCCCTGGCGATGAACACAAACAGGAAATAAGGGACAGTGTGGCCAATTAGGTGGGGCTTTCCTCTCAAAGTCATGAAAAAAGCAAAAATAATTTGAATGTGAGCAAAGTGAGTGTGTCCCCTCCTCTAAGAATCTTTTTGTGTGGTTGCCTATTAGCGTCTAATTGAGAGAGTCCTGGGATAAGCTGTGGAAGAATGCGAGTACTGTCCAAGCCATGGCAAAGCCCCAATGACGGAGGGTGAGGAAGGGGGGGTACATGAGGGGACAAATTCAACCCCCCGATTGAAACCCTGTTGTTTTTCTCTGTGCAAGAGCGATACTGTAAGGTCCACCAAAGTGCATTTTTTATGTGTTTGAGGAGCAAAAGGAAAACTGTTTGCTGTTGGCTTTTTTTTTTCTATTCCTGTGAATCTTCTCTCCTCTCAGCGCTGCTACATCTTTGTTCCAGTCCCTCGACGGCTTGTTCACTTACTTCCCGTTTGACGTTCATTTGTAACAACTTCAAAACACGCTGGCACAGAATCTACAGACAGATGTTAGCGATGAAATATTCATCCCATAGATTGTAACCTGGATTCCTCACTTGCCTTGTGAGCTT
The DNA here is from genome assembly GCF_963930695.1 of Labrus bergylta. Lineage (NCBI taxonomy): Eukaryota > Metazoa > Chordata > Actinopteri > Labriformes > Labridae > Labrus > Labrus bergylta. The sequence continues at coordinate 22,043,207 of NC_089214.1, read as the reverse complement.
AGCCAACACGTCTATTATTAATGATGAACGTTTTTTTTTTTTTCCTTTCTGTCAGCTCTCTGTTGATTTGTAAAAAAGCTGTACGAGTGCTTTTCTGATTCTGTTTTTATTTATTTCTGTGTAAGCATGTATCCGATGATGAATGAGGAGCGGCCAGAAACAGCAAGCTCAGGTCTGTTTTCAGCCGATGAATCTTCATCTGAAATCCATCTTTATCTGCCCTCCGATGGTGATGACTGGCCGTTTAAAGACACTCAGGCTGTCTGTTGAGACGGGGCCAAGAGCGTTTGAGCCCGAGCTGGGATCCAGGTTCCTCCCACTGCTTTGACATATAAATAAAAGAGAATAATAATGTTCAGCGGCAGCTTGAGCAGCATGCTAATACGGCTGAAAGTGCCCTTTAACCAATGCACCATATCAAAAGGTGGAAAATATGATCCTGAGAGGCATCTCACAGTGCGTGGAGAGCTGTAATCCTGCACTGCTGGCTCTCCTTCGGCCTTATATTCTATCTGCAGCTCAGTAAAACCATTAGTCTGTAATGTCCAGGCATGCAAAGTGAATCTGTGTGAAGCTGTAAAATGTCCTGATAAAGCCACATAAACTCAACATGCTTTGTTTGGATTTGTCTGAAAGCAGCCCTCAGACTCCTTACATTAAGCAGAGGATAAAACAGAGACGGTGGGAAATTCAGAGAGCTGAGATTAATTGGCATGCAGGCGGAGTAACTGTCCACAGTCTGCCGATCACAGGGCCAGCCAAGCATGACAAGCACAGCCTATCTTCTACTTTTCATTAGGCAGCGGACGGGGCCAGCCACAAGCTTTATGCTAAACAGGGTTGATACGGCTGTCTCACTCTCCCAAAGACCTTTACACCCTCAAAACAAAACAACAGGATACGTACCAACAAAAGCAAACAATGTCAGCGAGAGAAAAAAGGGGACGCTTCATGCACGAAGTCTGTCATGCACAGAGAAAGAATGAATAGCTCGCAGGGAAATAAGAAGGAAGTGCGGTATCAGAAGTCGACTTGATGCGGAGAATCAATGAATAACTGTCTGCGTATGATTAACTAGGCCTTTATTCTGGAAGCGTGCCTGCTCAATTTTCAAAATGTACATTTCATTTATTGGGATCCATTAACTGCGGGGTGTTGGCAGAATTATGATTTGTATATGCAACAGTGGTAAACTAATTAAAATACAAACCGAGCCCAGTTGTTTTTCCTTTTTGTTTCACGTTCCAGCCATGACTTGAAAACAAATAATCAGGTTTCTTTGTAGCTCAGCGCTCTGATGGATCGTCTTTGTGTGGATCACAATCAAGTGCATCTGCAGAAGATTAGTTTACAAGTTCTGCAGAGGAACATTTCACAAGTGGACCACAGGTGCCTTTCCATTCTCAATATAACTTCTTCATGTTTATTTGAAATGTTTGGATGGATTTTGGAAACATGAAGCTGCATCGTGAACAGATACCTGTTTTAAGACAAACATGGTTTATTTGTGATCTGAGGGGAAATAACTCCACTACCCACTATTAAACCTTCTTTTCTTCTTTATTTCCCTCCACACTAAGTCTGCTTATATTTGTGCAGAACCAGACTACCTCTCAGCAGAAGTGGTCGGAGCTTTGCAGAGAGACACAACAGCACCATCAGAGCATGTAAGCTATCAGGGTCCTAAATCCCAACACCACAGTGACCCGGTTTATGGAAATCACCTCTAACTCTTCACAGGGGGATTTTTTCCAGAGGCTCTTAAGGGCCGAGTGTATTATCAGCACGTCGTCACCTTCACCGTCTGATGAAAAAACACTGAAGGATGCTCGTCGTTCTGAATGTAAGTGGACCTGGAGAGCCATTCTGAAAATTACCAGTGGATTATTGTCATTGAAGGTGTCTAAATCGACATGATTGGGCCCCTGAGTCTGAGAGAGGGGCGGCCCCCGAGGCCACGACAGGTTGCTGCTCTTTTTGTTTGGCTATGTGTTGACATCAGAGGGACACATTTTACCTCGAGGGCGGGTGGGAAACGCATTATTTTGAAAGTGACCCCTTCTCTTTTTTTTTTTTCCCTTTTTTTTTTTTACTCGCAACAAAACGTCCAATTTCTGCTGGAGTGTCTTCTTCATTGGAGCATGTGAGGTCGGCATTCACAGCCACAGAGTGTTAATAATGTGCCAAACAATTATGTCACAGTGTTTGGCCTCCCATGTGAGAGAGTTATCCACCCCCCCCCTGCTGTGTTACAGTATGCAAATGTGAAAGTCTGAGAACTAGATCTTATGGAGCAGAGCCAGCCTACTGTTCTGTTCTGTACAAAGTGAATGGCATCTATAAGCTTTTTATCGGAGGAGGTCGGGGGGCTGTGGGTGTGAAATAGAGCAGCATTTCATGGGAAATAAACCAGGAATAAAGGGTCGATGTCTTTTTTGTTGTCATTGTTGGGGGTCTGCAGGGTGCTGCTGCATAAACACCAGAGGAGTAAGTTCTTAGCTTAAAGCACTTTTTCACAAAACTAACTAACAGAAATATCCAGAGTGAGCTGCATATGTGAACGCTGACAGCTCAAACTTTACGTATCATTTTTCCTGCCTACTCAGGAAAATTCACCGAACCGCTCGGAGGGGGAAATGACATTTACATGCTGCGACTGACACGACCGCAGACTGTATCTGTTTTTTTTGTCGGCCAGTATGATCTCCATTTTTTAAGAATGCATTTCTAAAAAGGCAAGAACTGTCCTCATGTCATCGGTCTCTGTTGCTTCATTTGCCACTTTTTGACATCATATCCTTCCTCCGTGGAACTCCGGGTAATCTGTCCGATGGCTCAGCAAAATTTCCAAACTTGGTCAGAGTAATCAGGTGTCCAAAAGGAGCCTTTTAGGAGCTGAGATAGAGAGCTCCTTAAGGAGGAAACTGTGTGGACAAATGATCCGACTCACTGAATACAAAGTGATTCACTTCTTTAGTTTGAAATCTTGAAGCTGCAGCTCGTACTCCATGTCATCTGTAGTGTTTCACCTCATACTTCTGTGTGTTTTAGGCCCTTTAAAACAAACACATTGAGAACACATCATGAGAACCACAGTGAGATCTTTTGAGTGACAAACTCTAGAAACATCACAGGAACTTGTAACCTGCAGGTTTACTGTGGGAACTCTGCTCTGTGGACGCTGACGTTTCCTGTTCTCTTTGGCGAGAAGTCTTGTTAAAAGAATCCTGGAGCTGGTGTGACTTTAATGAAATCGCCTCAACACAAATCATTGATTTTCTTTCTCTCTTTCCCACCATAACCTTCATCTTTGTGCCATAAATTACTGACATTATTTACGTTCCTCCAACTAAAGGCTTGTGGGAGATTGTAAAAAAAAAAAAAAAATGTGACGGGGTCAAAGCGTCCTTCCGTGCTCCATAAATTATGCGTCCGCTGCATGTTTAATCACAAGAAGCACAAGGCTGGAGAACAAACCCTGGCCTGACCTTCTCATAATTAAAATGCAAAGTAACCTGTTGCCTGTCTGCTGCAGTGATTGGACGTGACGCCGTGCCTTCAGTCATCCTCGCTGCGTCCTGGTTACTCATGAGGCGGCTTTATCGCTGCACTCTGATATTTAAATTTGATTCTATTGGATTGGATTCATCGAATTCCATTTCTGCCTCCGTTCCGTTCCCTTGAATATAAAGATGTGCTCGCAAAAATAAAACGTTTCTCACATTTGGTGTGAGCAGCAAGTGCCGCCAAAATGTTTCCCATTGTAATGAGAAGGTGGAGGGCAGAGTGAGCTTGATGTTGAAGGCAAGAAATATGGCATCTGAAAATAAATTCAAACACAAAACTGCTTCCACACGAGTTCATCACATCCTGTAGAACAGCTCCACCTCAAGTCAGCAGAAAAACAAATATGGAGACTGATTGATGTCACTCGTGTTGTTGCCATAACTCCACAAGCTGCTCTTCTTCGATATTCCACTTCCATTGTGTTGATGTTAGCTGCCATGTTTGTGAGCTGTAAACCTCGGGTTGGTGAGGCTTCACGGTCTGCTCGCTCTCATAGGCCATTGTGGGTATTCCGTCGGAGGCAGCTTGATCTGGGCCCTAATTTGGGCCTAAAACCACCCAGGGTGTAGCCAGCCTGAGGAAGAGATTGGAAGTTGTATTTTTGTTTTAAATATCAGGTCTGGAAGGAGCCAGCTGTTTTATATTCATCTTTCAAATATGGCCAAAAAAAATCAGTGAGGTAGTCTGCTTCCAACAATGACTTGATGAGGTTTACAAATTCTTTGAAATTCCTTGAAATGCTAAAGAACGAGAACAGCTTCACTCTCAGTCAGAAGATTAAAACACCAACACATGAAACTCAGTGAAAGAGTCGCTGTGAGGACTCAGCATCGTGTGTGCGCCCTGCGTTTGTTGACTGCTGTACTAAAAGGCTCCCTGCTTCCCAGAGAATAGCTGCCATTAGCGTCAATGTCGATCCAGGGTTATGAAACCTTTTAACATTCCTGAGAGTCGTCTCTGAAGCATTATGCATCAGCATGCGAGGGAGGCCGTCCACAGCCTCAGACATTTATATTTTACTACAGGACCCCTGACCTCGAGAATAAGGTGGAAAAACAAAACAATCACTTTAATTATTAGAGGACAGACATCTTGTTCCCCCGGGACACGCAATTAATCTTTGAAATATGTGAGGGAACATGTCAGTTGAAAATAGGCAGAGCGTAACCTTTTCCCTCTTAACAGATTCTATCATTTATGGTTTTTCAAATGCGACTGGGGAGACCTTGCAAATGTGTTTTTTTTTTTTTACTTTTCCAACAAAAAGGGAGGTGCTATAATTTTCAGCATACTGGGACATTGGATGTATTATAGAATGGACCCAGCATTGGAGGCGGAGCCCCGTTCATTCTTAGAAAGCTGCTCAGTGGTGCGTGAAGCAAAAAAAGTCAGACTTCTGCGTGTTGACAAAATATCTCTGAATATGGCTTTAATTGCATTTCAAAACTTTTAGGACCTAATGATTTAAAAAAAAAAAAAAAAACTTATTTAAGTGTTTGTATTGAGATGTTGATAGCCCATCAAAAAAATGTATCCCCCGATTTATAGACGTCTCTTTCCCAATGTCAGCTGATAAATATGTTTGGGCCCAATAGCATCACATGACGCTGCAATACCAGCTTTGGCCACCATGTAAAATTGGCTACAATGGTCATCACACTTCCTGGAGGCTTAATTGGGACCAACTGACAAAGAGCAGGTGCTAGGACCTTTCAGGAAGTGGTCAGCCAGATGACACGGTAGACAGGCGGATTTAGACTATGTGGATTTATGGTTAGAGGTGATTGATTGATTGAGTAATGCATTCATAAAAAAGGAAACAGACCTTTAAACGGTACCTTGTTACAGACACTGTAAAACTTAATTCACACAAACCAAGGTGCCTGAAAGACAGGTAGTTCTTAGCAACTGTTACTGGCACTAATAACTTAAGGATTGTTAAAGATACTCCCAAGGGTACCTTAAAAGAAACTGTAAACAAAACTATGGAACCAAGGCACCTTGAAAAGACAATATGGTAACTGAAAACTTTAGTTAACGGCTGCTGGGGGAAATACTTAACAGGTAAAAAAAAGAGGAGACAACAGGAGTGCTTCTGGTATCCCTCAAAGGGTGCTCATGGAAGGAAAACTTCAAAAAAGTGGAGGAAGACTTCACTAAAGACCAAAAAACATCGGTATACAAACCTCGCCTCATTGTGTCCCTGCACCCTGAAGAAGGCACAAGCAGATACGCGTTGGTGTATTTAATGTCTCTAGCCCATTGAATTAAAGGACTCTTATATTTTTCTAACCATCTCGAGTGCCTGGACTATTTACACCTAGGTTTTTGATCTTAACTTTTCCTCTACTTTTTTTTTTTAACACAAAGGGTACCTTGAAACTGGTCCTTTGTTGAAATTGTTGAAGGGGCATTGAAACAGAATGTGAAAGGATACACCAAATCAGATGCAAAAGGGTTCCTTAAGACAGATGCTAATTGTTTTTTTGTACAGACACTAAAGTGTGCGTTGATGCCAAAGGCTGGATTGAAGCAGATGCTCAAAGAGATTAAAGGAGGCCATTAAGCAAATGCAAAAAGTAACCTTTCAGACGACAAACAGGGCCATATCTATTCCAGAGTCGTTACAAGTTTGTACCTTAGTAAGCATTGTCAAACTGGTTTTAAAGTGTGTCACAGTTTCTAACATATACATCAACCCCCCGCCTGACACCAGCAGCTACTTCTTTATCTCCCCTCCTCCTCGTCTCATGCTACAGAATTTCCTACATGCTCTTCACTTTTCTGTCGATAATTAATTAGTGTGACCAAAAATTAATTAGGGTCTAGTCTGAAGAACACTGGTGAGCATTTTGAAAATTAATTCCTGGGATGAAGGTAGAGTGAGGAAGATTAATATTCTGCACAACGTTTGTTTTAGCCCGAGGTTTTTAATGAGCAATGATGAAGTGAAATGTAAATATCAAACACATAAAACCTGATGAGTGACTTAACGTGGCCACATTTACATTCTTGTGATTAACAATCATTTAACAAAGTTAAGTCTTGTACGGCTAATGACGATATCAACACTTGGTCCACAGTGTCAGTTTTTATCACGTGCTAGGGATTACAGTGTTCAGTTCTGTAGAGTGAGGTTCATCTTGGGTCAGCTTGTTTGCTTTTCTTTTATTATTTTTTTAACATATTTCTGATTCTTCTCGGCGCTCTCAGAGGACAAACTACTGCAAGACGCCAAAGTTTAGTGCCGAGGGTGTCGGGAGGATATTACCTTCAGACATTCCTTTTTTTTTTTTGATGAACTAAAAGATGCATGTTATTTGGATTTTCCAGTGGCTTAGCTGCAAGTAAGCCATCCGGAGTATTGCTAGCATTTGTTAAGCCATCTAGGTAACGACAAATCAGAGTTTTTTTATTTTATGGTGAATGTTGTTCAGCCACAGTCTCGCTCTCAAGCCTGTTCCATTTTAGGGACCTCACCCGCAAAAGCACGATCTCCTCTAATGTAGAAGACTTGAGCGCCAGAGGGCCCATGTTGGATGATTGAAGGGGCCTAGTGGTGGTCTATTTAATCGACATTGTGAGCTCTAGCACTCCTGTAAACGCACCTGCTCAGGTGCAAAGTCTCGTGCACAAACTGAAGCTTATTATGCAGCGTTGTCATTTTTTTTATGTCCTGCTCTCGTAGTGTAAATGAACTTGGTTAATGGACTTGAGCTTGTATATTTATTTTCTAGTCTTCAGACCACGCAAGGTGCTTTCACAGTGCAGGTCACACCTACACATTCACACACTGATGGTAGAGGCTGCTGAGTGAAGTAGGGCTGAGAATCTTTGGGTGTCTCACGATTCGATTGGATTTTGATTCTTGGGGTCACGATTTGATTCAGAATCTATTTTCGATTCAAAGCGATTCTGGATTCATGAATCAGAGTCTATTTTTGAATTAGTACATACATCAGGGTCTACTCCAGTCATGTGCGAGACTGGCTGAATTTCTTGGCAGTCCTCTAATGTAAAGTGACCATCAGTATTAACTCATCCAGGCATACACATCGGACATGTGGCTGCAGGAACTGGGGATCAAACCCCCGACCTTCCAGCTGAGAGATGACTGACTCTACCACCTGAGCCACAGCCGCCCCTACCTGCGATACACGTCATCACTAATAATCCTCTACACATGCATGACAATCCATCCGTTAAGTGTTGAGATTTCTCATCCTGCACCAAATAGACACATGCTAAAAACGTACGTATATAAAGACATGCAGCTCACATAAATATAAAAATAAGCCTTCTGCAGTCACACGATTATCTTAAGTTTAAAAAAGAATAAATGGACAGAAAATAAAAGTGGAACACTATAGTTTATGATTGCTCAGAAACAGATGAAGCGGACGGGTCTGCTCTTTAAAGCAGAATACAGCCTGCACGCTGTGACCTCATCTCCTACATACAATAATTGCATTCTGAGCACAGCGGGATCCGCTACAGCAAGTTTGAAGTGAAAATATTCACAAAGTGTGAAATTAAAACACATCTTTTCATAACGGCTTGTACCATCTCTTCTCTGCCGCTTTCTTTCTTTCTCTCTCTCTTTCTTCTTCTCCTCTCAGCTCGGCGTTTCAAACACAGTCAGGAGGCAGTTGTCATGGTGATTAATGTAAATGCACGCTGTTAACCTGCAGAAGAGAGAAGAGGACTTTTCAAAGCATCTCAGACCTTGACTTCTGCTAATAAAAATCTCCTCTCGCTGCATCTGTGAGAGCAGGAGAAATTGAAAATCCTAGGCTTTTGTGACTCTCGCTGCTCTTCAGTTTGTGTGTGCTTTGTGGAAAACGCTCTGTACACGGCGAGTGTTTCACAGGTAACAGTAGAGTTATTTTTGTCGCCACGCTGACGCCGACATGCAGCAACATAGCAACACGTTGTTTCAAGTGACAGCCAATGCCATAACAACTGGCATCATTAGTGTACATAAACCTGCATGTATGGTTGTGTGACCTGAGTAGGAATGCCTTAATGAGAGTGGGAAAGGGCAGGGACAAAACTGTCGTTACACCGGGGACCATTATGAGGGAATGTGTGCTCGCCTGTCCTCACCTCTTCTTGACCACACGACCCCGAGCTACCACAGGCTAACATAGTATTTCTGTCCGTCCTGCTGAGCACACTGCCGGTGTCTGCTGCTCTGACACAAGCCAGAGACTCACAGACTGAATCTAATTACACAGACAATTATGATGATGACCCAGTCCGACCCGGATTTCCATTCAAATGGACTCATTTACCTCCAGCTTAGGAGATCCGCCTTCTGTGACTCCGCTGCTGCCCGTTCTCTACTACTATACTCTCACACTGTGCAGCTTCATCACTGATGCTTGTTTAGTCCCTGAATGCATCATTGTGTTCCTTGTTTGATGAATTAAACTGATCCTAACATCAATCTAACATCAACGTCTCCACAAAGGCTGAAGTAATTACATTGACAGCAAAGTTGAAGTTTGATGTTTTGTTATTACTCTCCATATTTCTCTGAAATTCAGAACTTTAGACTAACCTCTAAAAGAAAAAACGAATACAATCACTAATGAAAATATGATTTAGCCATGCACTCGTGCAGAAATCAGCCGTGTGAAAAAGACTGTTTATGTATCAATCATATCAATGATCAATGATCAATAACAGAACAGTGCGCTCTCCTGTATCTAATCGTGTCTGCATGAGTCTGCAATGCGGTCGCCACCGTTGAAATGAAGGAGGGAGCTTTGTTTCTTCATGCAGAGCATGAACATATATTTAAGGGTCTGAATGAATAATAAGCAAGTATTAAAAATGTGTAAAAAAACTCCCATATCGGCCGAGCCCTCGTTGTCTTTATTTTATTCTTGACGCATTCATGAAAGCACCAAATTCAAATTTGTGACAGTTTGTAATACTTCAGAGCTTCAGCAGCCTGCAGGTTTTCCACTCCAACAATCTACATCCACAACAACTGATTTTACAGCAGCACCACAATGACACATTAGCAACATTTTTTATTTCCACTAGCTACCTTTTGTAAGATGGATAATGTTGAAAATTAGCAACAATCCCTTTATTGAGGCAGAATATGGCTCCTAAATTCAGCTCAATGGAGGTTCAAACGAGCCAATCAGAGCACTTAGTTTGGGGTTATCTGTATTCCTTCTGCTGAGTGCTTGAAGTCGCCCTTGTTGCTCTGCACAGCACTCAGACGTGTTTCCTGGTTCACAGCGAGTTCTGCAACAAGGTCAAACTCGCTGATATCAGCTGGTGGAGGTTTTTCTGCAGACTCCCCGCTGGCTGCTACACTACACTACTGTGTCATCACACCAATCTCCGCTGGAGCTGCTGTTGCTGCTGCTGCTGGAGAGGAGTCGAGTCGGCCTCTCTCTGAGGAGAGCATCTCAATTTTTCAAACGGAGCTCTTCCAGTTTGAAAAGACTCCTTGAACGTTTTCTCAAGCTTCAACACAAAACAAAAAACACATCTGAGTATTCTGCCACAATTTGTTGCCGCTTCTAGACCCTCACCAATTTATTTTGTTAATTGCAGCATGGTAATGAGGTGTAGAATCGAATTCATGATGGGGATTCATTTGAGAAAATGTGCATTATTTAAGTGGGAATCCAAAGAGCAGTGCAGGATAACAAAGGTACTAATGAACATAGCAGGTGAGAGATATCTCTGATCTCAATGGGACTTACCTGGATAGTTAAAGGTCTTAAAATAAAATCACTTAAACAGCCTTACACCTAGTGTGTAAGTTGCAGACAAATGTCCAAAGTCAGATTAAAAACCAGAGAGTCTTGAGGCGCTCTCTGTGATCTCGGTCGTCTGGGTTAAAGCGGCCTTCAAATTCGATCTGAGCTGTTTTAAAGCAGTCTGTTTCTCGCCTTGGCGTTACAATAAAAACACAGTCACAGGTCTTTAGTCTCGTTGTGTGCAAATTGTGTCGTTCAACGACGTGATGTGACCGATGATAACAACCAATAGGAGCGGTCTCGCCGATACCAAACAGGAAGCTACACAACCAGGAGGTTAAGGAACGTGCTGCTCTAACGCCTCATTTGAAAAGTTAAAAAACTGCTGGGGTTATACCTCTTTGACGTGTCCTTCCCTTTGTACCACGATAGCGTGGAGAAGGAAAAAAGGTTGAAATATATGGCTGCTGCTCTTGAATGACCTGCGGTATTAAAGGCATAAGGGTGCAAAGTTGTCTGAAAGTTTTCAGCTATCTGCACTTTAATGTTTCTTTTATTTTGGACTTCTTTCTCCTTACATTTTAACACAAATATCTATATTTTCCTCTGTGGTAAAAACAGGCTCAGCACTTTATCTTTCAGGCATTAGAGTGGAAATAATTGATTTTCCTTCTTCTATCATTGAGCTTCCCCCTGCCAAACATCTAGACTGACTTCTACGTAAAAAGATAAGACACTCACTTGCTGCTTGGTGAGCCTGGATATGCTGATCTGTGTTTGTTCTTCTTATGAGTTGTTAATTTGTCAAAATGTTCCGCCTGTCAGGGCGCAGAAGGCCTGTTGGTTGAGTCCGACCTGCGGCTCCTTTCCCCCGTGTCATTCCCCATTTTCTCTCACCGATACTCTATCCACTGTTCTGTCAAATAAAGGCTAAAAGCCCACAAATAAATCTTCACAAATGTAATGTGTTCCCGTCTTGTAAACGACATTTTTAGGGGATTCCAAGTCAAACTGTTTTTAAGTACTTAAATCAACACATAGAAAAGATGATTCCCCGTTAATCACATGCAGACCTTTCATATGGGAAAACAAAAAAGAGAAGTAGAAGAGACTACTCACATCCATCTCATTTGGTTATTTCTGCACAGAAACAGCCGAGCTAAACGTCCGTCAGAAAGACATGTTTTTACATTTCAGAGTTTTTACTTCAGTAATGAAGCTTAATCAAAAATCACACTCAACTGTGTTTTTATACACATGTATCTCTTCTTCTACTTCAGTGAGACTGTGTTTGTTTCTGCTGCCTCTGTGAACACGCTAAAGAAAATGCTGCAGAGGCAGATCGCATCAATGACAGTGACGATGACGACGATGATGATGATGATGGTGGGGACAGTGATGACGGTGATTACAGCGCAGTGGTGGTTTGTGGTGGAACATAAAAAAGGTCATCGACCTCAGATTTCAGTTCTATTTCCCCTGCAGGCCGAGTCCTAATAGACTCCATTAACACAGGGTGAGAGAGAGAGAGAGAGAGGGCGAGATAGAGAGACAGAGACAGAGAGAGAGAGAGAAAGGCCTGACGCTGAGCTTTCAGTCTGCATATGTGATGACTTGCAGTCTGGCAGGCTGAATGAACCAGGCTCAGAGCTTGATAACCTCCTCTTTCCTTATTATTTCCCCTCATTTAACTCACTGTGTGCCTCTATCACAGTCCATTTTTGTCTTTGTGCATGTGTGTGTCTGTGTGTGGGAGAGAGAGACCCAGGCGAGGCAATCTCTCCCTCCTGCAGCACGTCTGTTATTTCACAGCAATTTTGGATAATGATTTATTTCACTATGCACAATTGGAAGGCCTTCCGCATGAAAGGGAATGATAAAATAGTAATCCCTTTGCAATTATGTAGTGAGAGATAGTCGCATTCATTGAGATTCACCGATACAACCGACGTGGACACGGGACGCCTTTGAAAGGATCGAGAGCAACATGCTCGCTCTTCTTCGGGATGACCGGCTCAGTGTATCACAGAGAAATGAGACATGGATTTAAAACACAGGAAACGCACCGAGAGTAAACATTATTCCTCAGTACGTGTGAAGAATAATGGTGATCCCGTTGTTTAGATAAGAATCAAACCTGAATGGAGTCTCTTTCGGTCTCAGTTTGATATTAGACTGTGAATTTTTCCTGACAAATTTGCATTTAATCAAATTACAGGAAGCCTTTGAAGCCGTTTGCAGTCTGGGACTCAGACTGTGGCAGAAAAAAACTCAGAGCTTTTTTTAAAGTCAAAACCAGAAGAACATAATATTCAGTATAAATAATACCTCATGGGACAACAACAACATCACAACACGATGAGGACAACGAGTTCAACCTGTTGAATCAACATGTAGGACTCAGTTTGAATGTCTGCTTGAGTTAGAGATAGGGGGCTTTAACCTTTCTAGTGCTGTATACCTTTTGTATGTTTCCGGCTGCATACAAGATTTCCCTGTGAAGACAATGAAGATACCGCTGACCTTTGACCTTTGAAGCTGCAGTGGACGATCATCTTGAGAGATTTCCTAGGCTGTGTCTGAAACCACATACTGCCTACATACTCAAAATATACAGCATACCAACCCGACTGTTAACATGCTGTTAGCAGCAGCGACGTACTTCCTAGCATCGAGCTAGCATGCTCGTCGGCCCGTTAAATACAATTCAACAACAATATGCAAATGTTCATTACAAATACAGCAGCCGAGATTGGACAGGCGGTTTAGTATGACCAGTACACTCGACAAACTGCAGGTTCTGCATTGTCTTCATTTTTCAACACTGGAGATTCCACGCTTTGTGTGTATGCATGTCTGAGTATGTGTGTAGGTGGAACCCCCGCTGTTTCCCCAAACATCTTGTTTTCTCAACGCCGTAACGCAATGTGAATACACAGACTGGGACGCCAATATTACACTGTATGTACAAAGATGTAATGAGGGTGGAGCTGCGTTATGGCGCTGTTGCAGAATCGTACTCTGCAAAGGGCTTTTCTCTCAAACTTCTGTTCAAAGTAAACCAGGGGGCGCTGGTGGCGCAGTGGTTGGTGCAGGCACCCCATGTATGGAGGCTGTAGTCTTACAGGCGGGCAGCCCGGGTTTGAATCTGACCAGTGGCTCTTTTCCTGCATGTCATTCCCGACTCCCTCTCTCCCTGATTTCCAGCTCTAGCCACTGTCATGTCTCTCCATTAAAAAGGCACAAACAGCCCAAAAATAAATCTTTAAAAAAAAATGAAACCAGAAAAGTCCAAAGAGGAAATCATTTTTTTCTCTTAATACATTTTCTGCATAACATCTCTTAACCTCAGTATTTAAGTTGATGTGTTTTGTTACTTTCCAGCTTCTTTAGTATGAACTCAAACTATTACTCTGTCACATGACACAACCTTGGATCTCGTGCACTCCCCTTAAGACATCAAGATAAGACATCTGACAACTTAAAAGTGATGAATTGTTTCCCATAATCCTTTGGGTTTACAGCTGGGTTACATTATCAATGTGGGAAAGCATTCGCGTGATGCGCAGCGTGGACACATCAAAGGAACTATGCGATCTTAGTGCCACATTTATGAGAAACTTTATCCCTGATGGTCCACTTCACAGGAGGATGTTCCACTCCACATGGCGAGGACGTGAGCTGCAGGGAAAGTAAACGCATCATGTGTCTGAGAGGGGTTCAAAACAAGAATCTGAACCTCCAGGATTCTTTTTTTTTTTGCAGGTTAAGTGAAGAGTTTGGACCCTGAACGCCTCTTTTTTTTTAAAGCTGGTTGTGTTTCATTATGCATCATAGGTAGATTTGAAGTTGAGAAATCAAGTGGGGCAGCAGTTTTGAGAGATCAAGGGGCTGCAGCATTTGAGGCAAAAACAACACTCCAAAGCTGGGAGGTTCTCCAAAGCGAGGCTAATTACCAACTGCAGGCAAAGCTTCATTTATAAACCACAGAGCTTTTACTGAAATCAGACGAGCTAATAAGTTGCCTGCCCATTCTAGGTCATCAACATAAGCAACGGGAGCAGGAGGGCTGTCGTCTTGTTTCTTTTTCATCTTATTTTCTTGTTAGTTTGCAGCACAAACGCAGCTCTTTACTTTATCCACTGCTGTTTTGTATCATTATCTGTGTCAAGTAGAGTAATTATCTAACAAATGTATAAAAGCGGCTCTCTAATTAAATGCCATGGGCTGTAAGAGATGGAGATAAATTATTTATACTGCTTTGATGAGAGCTAGCTAGCTCTAAGGAGAGAGCAGTCAGTCGCTCTTTGAATTGAAAGCACTGCAGTGAGGTTTTACACAAACTTTTCTACAGGGGAGAAAACACTCAATCTAGTAAATGTTTGCCACTGGGACTGAGGTGTGTCAGGTTCTCTGAGTTTAGCAACCAGTTTCTCAAAAGATGCAATTTTCTCCGTCATGGTATTTAAAAGTCAGGAAGAGGTGAGGCTGTTTGTTGCAGCTGTTAAAGAATTCACAACGCACAGAGAAAGTGTTTAATTAAAGCAAACTACAACTACTTTTATACCTGGGCTCAATGTTTGGATATTTTTGTGTATAAATTTTAAAAAGCCTTGAGACTGCCACAGTGGATATCTTCAGCCTGCAGCAGAGAAACAGGCTGTTAGGGCTGCAGAATAATCCTGGATGCTGAGCAAAGTGTGTCCACTAAAAGAAAAGGTAATTTAGTGTCTGACACGCTCAGATTGTTTAATTGTCAGACAACATTACAGAAATGATCCCTGCAGAGACAGACCGTTGTGCTAAAGAGCAGAACCCTTTTGCAACCAGAAACAGCATCATGTTCTTTAAAAACCACCGCACTACATTGTCAAAATCAAGTATTTTAACCCAGCAGAAGATGGGAGAGACACGGTCTCAGTCGATCAGGTTTTTTGTGATATTGTGTTTTAGGATTAGAAGGCATCCAGCACAACATTTATGCATCAAACAACAATGTGAATTTAAAGGCAGTGCAGATCAGCAACTCTTTCTGTAACCGTTTTTGTCAATGGATGGAAAAATATGTCTTCCTCTTCCTCAAAGGGTCTCTCTCTGTAGGGATAGGATCTTTCTGTAATGTTGTCAGACACTTAGAATAACAATCTGAGTCTATCAGGGAGGAAAACAACAACTTTTAGAGGACATCTTTTCAACAGATACATTGAATTCCAAGCAGTAGCTGACTGGGATTAAAAAAAAGGCTCTGGCATCTGCAACAGACCGGCCCCATGTTTCAAAACCATCTCCAACCCAAAAAGGGTTGAGCTAAAACCTTACAGACTGACAAAAACAGAGAAATGTGTGACAAAAACACACAAACGACAATACGACATAACCACTACAGTCACTGATGATTTAACTCAATCCAAGAGTGTTAGAGGAAACGGAGCTACAGCATGATACGTTCCACATAAAGGAAACAAGCAGCACAGACACAGGGGTTCAACAGTATCTTTCACCCCCAATATTTAGCTTTTTTCAGGCCACTACATAATAATGAAAAAGTTCCAATAAAAACACAAACTGAATTTCATGAGAATATGAAAAAGCACTGTACAGCCACAGTGAACATTACGGTAACTTCATGAGAATATGAAAAAGCACTGTACAGCCACAGTGAACATTACGGTAACTGTTTCTTACCTTCATGTAGTAAACAAGCCTTACAGGAGTTCGCTTTTCTCTGCATCCTGTCAATCACATCATCAGAGTCCAGTCCAGATTCATCAGGATCTATTGTTCCGTTGACCTCATTGTTAAGGTTTCCATATTGTCCTGTGACATCCTGCTCCTGAGGCGATGCTTGATAAACTTGAATGTGGAGAAACTTCCCTCACATGCAGGAGAGGGTGAACAAAAGGCCTCATGCATGCAAGTTCAACTCCTGCAGGATCAAATAGTTTACACACCAGATCAGCTTCTTCTTCTATTTCTATCTGATGGCCCTCTTCAGCATATTGATGTCTGCTTAGCCACACATGAACAGTTTGCCTTTGTACATCCGATATGAGTTTTCCATGCTTTTTAAGCCTCTGGTGTATCAGCCTCCAACACCTACAGCCATCAATTAAGGATTTGTCCCGGGTTTTTTTGTAAACACCAGGCACACTGCCTGACAGCTCACCTGGTAACATTGTGCTGCGCAGAAACAACTTGTTAACCAATCCATCCGCCGGCAAAAAAATAGTTCCAGTGTGTTAGGATTTGGGCGCCAGACAAAACCGCAGTTAGCCCACCTCCGCCTCCAGCTAACCACTTTCCAAAAGTGTTTTTTGTCTGTTAAACATTTCACAAGTCCAGTGTCCATGTCGGATTATTCACCATTTTCCTCATGTTTGTGTCCTTCACTGTCTGTGTTTGTCTCTGAGATGTCCGTGTCGTCATTCATGCTAATGTTAGCACTGCTAGCTGAAGCTGTAGCTAGCTTCACTCGCATCCACAAAGTTGGATGTTTCGACGATAAATCCGTTATTTTTGCTCTTTTCGCACCCTTAGCCAACAAAGTCGTCTTCATTATTTCATCTTTTATGTCTCCGCACCTCCCTTTGGTTGTTAAGTATATTGATTAATCTTCTTCCGCCCTCACTTGACCTTACCTCTCTCGCTACCGCGGGGGATTATGGGAGATAAGAGTTTTTTATTAAAACGTAAATTTAGGCCGATCTGAAACGTTTCTGGCTCCATCAAACCCCTTTTCTCATTAAAACATTAATAACAAAATTATTATAATGAGCATTTCCATATTTTTCTTCTTTTTTCTTAAACTTTTGCTCACAGGATAAGTTATTATTTTTTAATTTCTGTCACAAAAAAATAAAAAATGAAATTTAAAAATAATTAAATTTGAATAAATGTCGTATTTACTGTTCTTACGATTTACGTGCACATTAACTGCCCTCCAAAGTCTTCATTAGAAGTGGGAAATTGAGTTGCTGAGTTGTGATGTTTGTGTGAGGTTTCAAAAATGGCGGAAAGCTTGGAAACAGTCAACAACTGGAACCAGGACAGGAAAACACACAGTATGCTAACAAGCCTCATTTTCGGTATAAAGCTAGCTTAACAAATATTTGTGTTGTAAAAATCTATTTTCATGGACTGATTTTTCTGCCCTTATAGAGCACCACCATAGACTGTAAATATTGCGCCATGGGAATGAGTCCTAAAACCCTGAAGTAAGTTAGCGTTTGAGCTCCATGGGGTCTACATCTAAAAGTCAATGTGGATTTTGAATGTGTTTGTGGTTAGACGCCTGAAATAAGGTCTGTGGTTAACACAAGCTGAAGAGATGTTGGTGTTTTGTTAGACCACATAAACTACGTTAGGTAATACTCCCACTTGTGAGAGGACAGCTGAAGACAGACAGGAAATGATGAGAGGAGAGAGCGGGGATGATGTGCAGGGAAGGAAAGACTTCAACCAATGGCAGCTGCAATGAAGACTATTACCTCTGCAGCAAGATAATTATAGTTATTTAAGCTTTAACAAAAAGAACTGTACTACATACCTGATGTGCAAGTGGATAAAGCTTTTTGTTTTGGATTTTTGAAAAATGTGATTGGTTGAGCACTCAGCATTTTATTTCCCCCATAATTAAAAATTTGTAGCAACACAAAATTATTTATTATTTAAGATTATTAAGGAAATGAAGCCACTCTGCGAATCCAATGTATGCATGAAACTTTTTAAGGTCAATCCAAACAATCCTGGTGTGTGCTGGAGTTAGTGTTGTAGTCAAGACCACTTTAACCGAGAGCAAGACATACCCGAGACCAGAGTGCTCAGAGACCGAGACAAGACCAAGACTAAGGCAGGTGAGACCAAGACCATAAATATCACTGAAAAATCATCATCTTGTGTTCAGGGGGCGTGTCACTCACTTAGACCATAACAGCGTTGAGGTTTCGGCCAATTTTTAACCAGGGGATAAAAATCAAACTGCAAATGACTTTAAGTTATTTGTTTTTTTAGAGAGGGACATTTTCCTTCTAATCACAGGGAAAAATAGTTTTTCAGTAGTGGTCTTAACTTAAAATCTGCTCCGTGTAGGAGTCTTCAGGCACTTGAAGAAACACATGAAATAAATGTGACGGACTCTTTAAGTTCCTTGTAAAGTGGCTCCAGTACTTGGATACGTGGAGAAGCGAAAGAGAAAAGAAACGAGCCAAAGTCAGATAAGAATTTCTTATTATTCCAATAAAAAATACATTCATACAGAAATATAACAATTTTGCAAAACAATTTCAAATAAAAATTTCATAAAGCATAAACATAACAATTTTACAAAAGTTGTGTTTTTTTATCGTTTTATACAAAGATTCAGTTGAGAACAAAGAGCTGTGTGTTTGTGTGTGTTGGTGTGTGTGTGTGTGTGTGACAGAAGAGTTTGGGTAGTTGTGGGATGAAAGATGATGAAAAGTGTAAAAGATGCGAGCAAACATGGAGCTAAATCAAGGCTCAATTACGGCTCGAACGGTATCGGCTTCTGTTTTCATTGAATGGATGTTCTTTTCCTCTCGGCCACAAAAGGCCGCGCCAGCAACTCCCAAATCTATCGCAGCAAGCAGTTTCAAGTTTGTACTCATCCCGTCTCCTCCACCCGCCGATCTGAAATCCATAAGTTGTAGCATGCCGCGGTACAACGTGCTGCAACATCGAACTCTTACAGCAAGGTGTCTGAACTCGAGTGGATCGGTTCAAGCTGAAACAGTGCTGAGTCCCTGCAGTCATCATGCACTCCCTCCACCTCCAATACAATCTAGATTCCCCTCAAAGGGGGATGCTGTCATGGGATTTTTGACAAATTTCCACCTGCACCGTCAATGTTTGATCTGTTATCTCCTCCCTCTCTGTGGTTTTCATAACACTGTAGCAGCTCGGCTAAAACAACGCTCCCCAGACTGGTCAATAACCAACCTACACAGTCAGCAGTCTGTGACAGATTCCATGCCAACAAAGCCTTTAGCAATTCATTACTGAGAGGCAGTACAAGGCGAGGCCTGTCCGACTGCAGCCTGTTAATTACAATAAATCTTTAGTGTTTTCTTCAGTCCCACTTGCAGGGACAAAGTGGGGACAGGAGGGAGAGGATGGTGATGGTGGGATACTGGGGGAAAGGAGCTTCTAAACCACATGCAAAAAGCCATTTTTGTTCATCTACGCTGGTTGTTTTTGTACCTCAGAGTTGGGCTGCAACTCACCATTATTTCAAGGTTAATCATTTGGGTCGATAAGTCAATCCCCAAAATTCTTCATTCTGTGACAAAATGACAAAGAAAAACAGCAAATCTTCACATTTAGGAAGCTCAAATTAGCAAAGGATAATAGCTTTAGCTTGAAACATGTCTGCTGGATCGCTAATATAGTTTCCTTTTTTAATGCTCTACTGACTACTTGTGCAGCTCGGCCTCACAACTGTGAGTAATGGACTTGAGAACATACTACACAGTAGTTAACATCTTTAATAAATGAATTTAAGTGCTCTAAACATACAGCGTGTGTCCCGTCTGCATGCTCTGACTTCAACTAAACTGGTGCTCTGATTCAAAAACAAACAAAAAAAATCAATTGGCTGAGAAAAGGTGCATTTAGTGAACATTTCCACTTTTACAAGACAACTAACGCTGGAAATGGTTGAAAAACAACCATCATTAAACACAAAGAGGTGCGAGGTAATCTGTAATTGAGCCTTGATCGAGCTTGTCAAATCACCCAAACAACAAGTGTGACTTCTAGAGGGAGCAAAAATAAAATCCCTCCCCCCCTGCTGCCTCCGGGCTGAGTCACTTGCATAAGGCACCATTAAGGTCAACAGTGCATTATTAGATAGAAAAAGAAAAAGTACAAAAATCAACTCCTGAAGGCTTATGATGAATGAGAACATGAAGAAGCAGGGGTGAAATCTCCAGCCGGATGAGAGTGAGGGTGAAAACTAAAAGAGGAAATCATCAAGGCTTTATGTACAATATTGTAACATTTAACCGTTCGCACTTTAGCTGCACTTTTATTCAAACTATTTGCAGTCCTGATTACAGTGGAAACATGAAATGAACAAACCCTAGAACCATGCAACACCTGTCTATGATACTGAAGTTATAGTATAGTTGTGTTATACCTCTAAGCACACAGCTTATACAATTGGACTACAAATGAGCTTTGTAGCTTGTAAAAAAATAATAAACCAGGCTACATAACACATTGCACATTTAGTAGCTGCACCAAAAAACACCAAAGAAAAGCTCCTGTCATACGGTGACCAGGGGGGAGGGGGGAGTTTGGGTCCAAGAGTCACAAACCCAAGGCCTCAAAAGCTTCGGAGAACCCCCCCGTCCCTGGTCTGGGTGCCAGACAGACAGGCAGGAACCTCCATCCTGCCTCCTGGGGGAGCACAACCGTCCCCCAGAAACCCACTCAGTCCACAGCAACATTAGAGCCAGCCCCGCTCCGTCTATCCATCCATCAATCGATCCATCTCTTCTCTCAAAAAAAAATCTTCTCTCCTCGGGGGCTGGTGATCCAATCTCAGACATTCACAGTGCACACATGCTTACCTCAGACAGTTTCATAAAGTACCAGTGTATCTGCTGTCCGGGAGATGTCCCCAAAACATCATGCACCATACATACAAATCATTCACTCCATCTTTTTTTTGTCTTTTTTTGTTTGTATGTCCTTCTCAGAATCAAAAAGAGTTCTTCTTCCTCGTCCGTGATTTTGTCCTCTTGTTGCAACAGACGACCTTCAAGAGCGCCTTTTCTCCAAAGAGAGGTCCCGGAGGCACTGGGTTTCAGTATGGTGCAAAACGGCATGCTTTGGCTGGAACACACTCCCGCCACTCTGCTCTGGGACAGTTCAACCAAGAGACTGCATGGTCGGGAGACGGCGCTTAAGTTTTTTTTTTTTTTTGTTCTTTTTAAAAACTTTCGCTGCGTTGCTTGGTTGGTGCTCGCCCCCCCACCCCCACCCCTCCTGCTTTAGATGTGCCTCTTCATGTGGAGGGCCAGATGGTCGGACCTGGAGAAACATCTGGAGGAGAGAGGAGGAGAAGGAGGAGGGGGGGAGGAGGTGAGTCACGAGGAAAACAAAGGCCATTGGTGGGCGACGGAATGAATGAAACAAGTTTTGTATTAGGCTTCATGCAACAGTGATTTTGAATGTCTGTGCTTCAAAAGAAAAGAACAATTTGAGAGCGGTTTGGCCCATGATTGTATTCTTCCTAATTCCATATAAACTCATAACCGAATCATCGTAATCCAACCAAGAAGAAGTGGATGAACTCCTCATAACCTCCTGATTCATGACTATCACAGCCGACTGATACTGGCTTTCTTCAACCAAGAGGAGGTTTAGGAGGTTAAAGAATTTAAAAGGATCACAATATTAAGTTTGCATGCTCATTACCTAGAAGATCAATGAATCTATTTATCGGTGAATCACCAGTCTCCAGTGTCAGTGTATAAAATGCAGAAAACACAGCTCTTTGAGTGATTTAAAAATGGTGTCATTGAGCAGCAGAAAAGGTTCTGAATTGAACACACACATCAGAGCTTCACATTTAAGTAGACACTAGATCTGCAGTTAGACTCGTTGACGATGTGCACTCATGTTAGATTCTATGTGTAAAGGTTAGCTGTTTAAGAAAGCAACATCATCCTGAGCGCCATGTCAGTCAACTCTGTGCAAAATCAACATATGAGTTCTCATCAGCTCAGCTACGTCAGCAGCAGTAATTAAAACCCCCCGTAAGGTCAGACATGTATGCAAAGATTATTTGAACTAAAACAGGAAATTGTTGCTTCTTTTCCTTAGGATGAAAAGTGTTGCTTTACAGCTGAGATGTTGGAGAGACTGTTCTGATTGGATAAAAATAGAGTTTGTAAATATGACACTGTGTCTTTTTATGTGGTGATAATTTGCGCTAAAGCTAGACGCACAATTGCAGTGGTCATCTGCAATTTGAAACTTGAAGTAGCGCTACAGATTGAATTTTAGACATTGTGATAAAGGTTTGAGCAGCCAAGTTCATGTCAACACACGGCCCTAATCAGGGGTTAACAAACTTTGAAGACGTCTTGTTATCTGAACGATGCATGAATAAAGCACGTCATGAGTGTGTCTGTGGTCTGAAGGCTCACCTGTCACAGTGACTACATTTGAATGGTTTCGCCCCGGTGTGCTTCCTGAAGTGTCTGGTCAGCTCGTCGCTTCGTGCAAAACGCCACTCGCAGCCCTCCCATGAACACCTGTACGGTTTCTCACCTGCAGGGGCAAAAAAAGAA
Source organism: Labrus bergylta (assembly GCF_963930695.1). NCBI lineage: Eukaryota > Metazoa > Chordata > Actinopteri > Labriformes > Labridae > Labrus > Labrus bergylta. The sequence continues at coordinate 22,020,595 of NC_089214.1, read as the reverse complement.
GGAGGGGGGGGAGATTAATGGAGCTCACATGGGGACAGAAGGAATGCAGAGTGTGATTGGTCGGCTCTGAGCCTTTTGTTATTGAAATACGTTCAGATCAATCACCCCGAGGCCACGGCTGGATGACATGACATAAGTGATCCAGATTCCACTGAACCTGCTGGACTACTCGCTCCGGGTTTACGCAACCTGAGACATGCTGAGAATGCTCGGTGCAAGATTAAAATGTGCAGAAAATAAAAACAGAAAACAAAACACAAAAAAAAAGAAAAAAGCACACGAGCGATTTCACGCTAATCAAAATAGAAAGAAGAAATGACCATTCAGAGCCTCCTCTGACTCTGTGCCCCCTGGCTCCCCCCACCCATTCACCCCATTCCCATGGTGAAACTCAATCTGTTTTGAAGTCCTTTTATCTTCCATGTGCAGCCCCTCCCCCCTCCTCTCTCTCTCTCTCTCTCTCTCTCCCTCGCTCACTCACTGGCTCAGTCAGTCACATTCCAGATAGATTAGGTCACAGTTTAGGTATCCAGCCATGCGGAGCTAATACTCACTGCAGCTCCAGCTGAGGACATCATGCAATGTGGACCTTTTAATTACATTACACAATGGCTGGACCGTTCCATTAAGGTTGAAGACTGAATTTTAAGCTCTTCCTGTCGCCACTCACTCAATAAAAGTGAAGGTTTTCTTTCCTCTGAGTGAGCCGCTTGTGTTTGAAAACGTCAGAGAAATCCCTCACACCATCCCTCCTTCCACACACGTGGTCACAATGAGCTCACCTGTATGAGTGCGCTGGTGTGCTTTTAGGTGCGAGCTCTTCGTGTAAACCTTGCGACACCCGTTGAACTGACACCGGTGTATCCTCCTCCTGCCGTCAGGTGAAGCCTCTCCGCAGATCAGTCCCGTCTTTTCCGTGCTTTTTGCCACCCCCGCGCTCCTGATTTTGACCGGCAAGTGTAGCTCCGCGTGTTCTGCCACCCAGCGGTTCGTCACGCTGCCGGGCTCCGAGCTGGCCTCCGGAGAGGACGGTGGCGTGCTAATAACAGAGGGGCTAAAAGGTCCAGAGCCGACCAGGACGGAGCCGAGGGGGTTGGAGGTAAAGCTGTGTGTGGGCGAGAGCTCCTCGGAACTGTCCGAAGCTTCGCTGCTGGCGTCGGAATTCACACTGTTGGTTTCCAAGATTTGGCTGTCCTGATTGTCCTCGTCGTGGGCGCGGGGCATCGTGGGGTCACACTCAGACTTGGCCTTGTCCCCGCACGCCAGGATCAGCTTGCTCCAGAGGTCCTCCTGGCTGTCGAACTTCAGGTCGGACGTGGAGACGTAAGGCTCGCTCTGCAGGTAGCGCTCCAGCTCCAGGCATGTCTGCATGCAGGTAGAGAGAAAAAACAGAGTCAGAATACAGGAAGTAGAACAGCAGCTCCCCTGCAGAGAGGAAGCTCATCCACAGCTGCAGAAGGATTCTGTGTGGGGAATCCTTCTAAATGATGCATGTGCACAAAACGCCCTGTGTGCTGTAATATTTGTTAAATGCTTACAGCAGGAAGCGGTAACCAAGAAACTGGAGCTGTAACGGCTTCTCTTTTTATCGTGGATCAGGCTCCGTTTGGGGCTGTGAATGTGAATATGAGTGCTATGAATAATTATTAAAGCAACAAGAATGTAAAGCAATGAATGCCAAATATGAGCAGATTCCAGCTTCTGCTTTTTCAGATTTAGCTTGGGCTCTGGGAACTCAAGATGGCACACTCTGTCAACTAAAATCATAAAAAGGAGGGAATGTTCTGACTATCTGGGCTTTTGAAGTCATGTCAAGTTGGTTTCATTCTCATGAAACAAAATGTCAAAAAAAGAAATCTCATTTTATGACTCTGAACTCTGTGATTGGGGTTAACTGAGGCCTCAGGTCAAATATCAGCTCATGCTCCAGCCTCTCTAGATGACTCAGGTGCAGGAGAGCCCGAGTTGAACACATCACCTGAGATCTGCAGGCGGACACTAAACATGCATTGTCATTTCAGCGCTCCAATGACTCACTGAACAAATTTAGAGTCCTTTTAAGGAAGCCGCTCAACTTCCACCCCCGCCCCCCCCCCCCCTCCTCCCTCTGTCTCTCTTCCTCTCTCCAGCATGAGCCATTCAGCCGCTCTTCCTCATGCGTACCTCTGACATGCAATCACATCCTTCCTCATGAGTCTCTATCGTAAAAGATGAAGTGGCTCCGGTTGACTTCAGAGGCCGTTAAAGTTTTTAAAAAAGCGTTCATTAGAAGGTGCTCGCAGACGGCAGGCGGGACGAGGAGGATGTAGATGAAGAGTAAACATGTCTGTGTCGGCTCCTGCAGCTGTGCCAACCTGGGCTCGTGAAGGTCTGCACAATCACTCCACCAGCGTGATATTTAACCATGAAGAGAAAACCTTCTGCAAAAGGCTGCAGTGAAGAAATGTTTGTATGCACACATGCAGTGTTTCCTGTCCTGAGCTGTGGCCTTACCCTTACATTATGAGCAAAACTTCAATATCATTTAGTTATTGCAAGTCATTTCCTCATCACATATCGAGGCAGCAGAGCTCAATCAATTCAAAGAACATTAAAAACCAACTACATGAAAGATCTTTTAGTTTTGAATTCTTTACTTAATAAAAGAAGAAATTCAAAAAGATATTCCTCTGGATCTGAGGCTGTGACGACCTCTTTCCTCAACTTTCTCACATTTAACAGACTAAATGATGAGAAGTAGAAAATCATCTCTGAATGACTGACAATCAGCAGGCCCAGTGTCTACTCGTGCACGCACGAATTGGACACATTGGCTGACGCATGATGGTGAGGATACAAACAGGATCGCTTTAAGAAAATGCTTCAAGGGAAGGAATCAATATGTATGTAAAATGCCAAGACAGCGCCATGAAAAAGCCGGAAAACACACATCTGCAAAAGTCAAACCTGTTATCTGATTGCAATTTGAATGACACTTCCTCCTGTATTAGAGAGGACACATGTAGAAGTGAAGGCAGCTCTGTAGTTTAAAAAAAGTGTCTGATAATATCACAGCAGAAACAGCACGCTGCTCTCTCTCTCTCCATTCATGTTGGCGCAGCAGCAGAGCCTCCACTCCAGCTGTCAGACTGACACACTGATCCACTTCAGCCTGCCAAAAACTTCCTAACGACACTGACTGAATGACTGCTGAATGAACGGGGCTGCCGTCTAACCACCGGGGGCAAACCTGCGTAAAGCAAACCCGTAAAGTCACGACGGGGGGCATTTTTAAACTTCACGACCAGTTCCGACTTTTACCACAAATGTAGAAAAAAAAAAAAAAGAAAAAAAAATATTCACCTGCTGCCAGTACTCCTCCAGTGACGGTAAGGCGGAGAAATAGCCCGTGTCGTGAACTATCTGAAGTTCTTGAAAGATGCTGCACATGGGTAGAACATCCATTTTTCCCCCGAGCGTGTTTTACAAAAATATTCAGCTGCACTTTCAGGTAGAAAACAGCCCCAGAAAACACGGCGAGGGAGAGGAGAGCGATCTCCAGTGATGCCACGAAGAAGAAGAAGAATGTGTTGTATCGGAGGCAGTAGGAGAAGAAGACGAGTCGGCCAGTCAGTCAGTGAGTGAGTGATCCCCCCTTCTTCTCTCGCTCTGCGCTCAGGGTGTTTGCAAACACTGCACCGGACTGGATGGGGAACAACTGCGCTCTGCAAACTTCCCTATTCAAACCTCAGAGCCCGCCCCCTGCCCCTCAGCCCCCCTCCCCCCTCCCCCTCCCCGTCGTCACAGCAGGATTACGCCTGCAGGGTCGCAGCCAATCACATTCGGGCAGCGTAAGGGTTTGCAAATGATATCACAGTCAGCCAATCACGGCGCGCCTGTGCCTTAATTTGGTTCCTCCTGCGTAATGACTGGCTGGTTTGACTCCTAGCGGCTCGTCGCTGATTGGCTGGTTATTTATAGGCTTGTATATAACCCAGCAGAGGCTCGAGCCCTGGTTCTCTTTCTCGGTGTTTTCTGTGAGCTGCATGTTTCACCACAGACAGCGCATGTGAGCCGAAACAGTCTCAATCCTGCTCTGTGTGTGTGTGTGTGTGTGTGTGTGTGTGTGTGTGTGTGTGTGTGTGTGTGTGTGTGTGTGTGTGACTTTGAAACACTTACAACATAGTTCACTGTGTGTTGACATCAGCCTCTACAGTGAACACATGACTCACTGATGGCCTGATATTATTCTGTTATCATCACACGTGAGTTTACAGGAAAGATTCAAAGCACTGTGAACGGAAATTGATTTAAATATAAATATATATAAAAATAAAAAAACATGAATCTTACACTACAGAAACTCTGATTTTAAGTGTATTTGTCTAATTTCTAATCAGAAATATGTCAATACACTTTTTTATCATGAGCCATATTTATCTGAGGAGTCCAAACAAACATCGTTTAAGATATTAAAAGTATGGAAACAAGGCTTAAATGGCTTGTAAAAAGCAAAATAATCTGCCAATGGAACAAGAACATTTGACGTCAAATGAGTGTCTGGAAATAAGATGTACTTTCTAATATGTCATTTTCAAACACTTATTAAGTAACTCGTCAGATAAACATGGCTCATAATAAAAAGAGTATTGAGATATGTTGGAGCCTTTCTGTTTCAGGATCAGTAATACTTTATTAATCCCCAGTAGGAAATTTGGACTTTACAGTTGAATCTGAGCGAGAGATATATGACTCTTCATTCCTATTACATGCCGTCACATATTTGGCAGTGGCACGACGTCTCTGACTTCTTTTCGTTTCCTAGCGTGCCTCACAGGGCTTTACAATCAAACCTGAGCATTAAGATGTAAGATATGAGCATTACGATGCACTGATCTGAGGAGCTGAAACGTTTAAATAATGCATTAAACTTAACGTATGACCTTTAGCCTTTTGCCCCCATATCTTTAAAAAGAAAATGTGCACTGTTTTATTATATTATGTTGTCATGTATGCAGTCATATCTGCATGATTAATGCCTGATCAGTTTTTGTTTTTTTAGTTTTTGCTGATGTAGAAGTCAACATTACCTCGAGTCAATGTACAGATGTTACAGACGCTGATAAACTGCTCAATAATTCAGGAAATTACATGTTTCAACATCTCCGCTCATTTAGTGTCTGACCCCTGTGGAGAAGTGGAGCCTCCTCCTTACAGGAAGAATATGTAATTTTTTGATCCAGCAGATGTCACCCTTGAGCACCAGCATGAAACCAAAACAACTCGCGGTGCATTGTTGTGTTAGCATGTTAATGCTAGCGATCTTTATTATGCTGGTATCTTCACACTGCATGTAAATTTACCTGAAATGAGCGTGATCTAGAAACACAGTTAAGCAGTGAGTACAGTATGTTATTCTTCTTTTCTCTAGTCCCTCAATTAAACAACTTTTATACTCGAGGGGAGGAGTCAGCCGGCCGTCCTGGCGATGTAAACAAACTGAAGATAGGACTCTGAAAACTCTGAAAACATCACAGACAGTGGGACTCGGGTGTTACACCCATTGTAGACAGTCATGACTCACAGAGTTATTTTCAGAGGATATACTTGATTTATATTATATTTAAGAGTGAAAAATCACATATTCTTCATTTAATTCATCTTGTTTGGACATAAATATATAAATTTGGGGCACCAGTAGCCTAGTGGTTAGTGTGTGTGCCCTCATGTACCAGGGCTGCAGTCCTCCAAGCAAGGCAGTTGTTCAAATCCGACCTGTGGCTCCTTTCCCGCATGTTGTTCCCCCCCTCTGTTTTCCAACTCTATCCTCTCTCCTCTCTCTACAACAAAGCCCCAGAATAAACCTTTAAATAAATGAATCCATAAATTCCTGTTTTGTTTTTTTAAAGTCGTGGCACACTGAAACATTAGTCCTCACTTCTCCTCGTCTCTCTCAGGGTTTTTACACTTATAAAAAATAAAAGATCAAAGTTGTACTCCCCGTTAAGAGCAGAGGTTCCACAAGTGCAGCGTGTCAGTAGTTAAAATAAAATCTTCTTTTTTTTTTTCACCTCATTTGCACTTGAAAGAGCATGCAGCCAAATTAATATTCCAGAGTAGTTCCCCACAGTTAAAGAATTTGTTTTAGACCAGTTTAGTTATTATTGTACACGGAGGTGCTCCTGTACTTTTAACGCTTCATTATGACCCGAAAAACCTCAGCCCAGAACATTACAGGTGACGTCTACCTGTGAAAAGCTCTCATTAGTGGTGACGTGAAGTATAATCATTGCACATCTTTCTTGGACTGATTCACTCTCTCACTATCTCTCGAGGCTTGACAGCAAGAGAGCCCACATTTCTGATTCTGTACACTCAGTTATTCTGCAGTGGGACTTTATTACTCTGCAGGATATTCTCCCCATCTTACCGCGTGCTGCTTTATACTTCAATCTATGAAGGAAAAGCAGAGTGGTTTTTCAAAAGGCTCTGATTATATTCGGGTCCATAAGAGTCGAGCCAGGTCACTTTATGTGTAGCACATCTAAAAACAGAAGGATGTAACCCAAAGTGCTTTTAACTTGAGGCAAATGGTTCCTCGATATAAATGTGAAGGCTGTGATTTAATGCAGGAAGCCAAGAAGGAAAGAGTTTGTCGAGGCGATTCAGACGATGCATACTCTTAATATACAATTTGAGTTTTTTAAATTTAGGTTTGTACCAAGTGGCAACCCCTGCAGCTGATGCTGAAGTGTAAAATCCTGCAGTTCCTCGAGTGTCCACTAGAGGCTGGCTGCAGAAGCACAGGAAGTCACATACACACCCATTCTAAAAAGCCTGTTTTTACAGCAGAGATTAATATGTTTACAGCCTGGTTCAAAAAACCAAATAGGTGTGATTAGCTCATGTCTCGATGGACACACACTGTACGGGGGGGTGAATGTTTTGATGACTCATCAGTTTTGATTTGATGAAGGATAAGAGTTATTCACAATAAGGCGTGTAGCTGACCTGATTGACAGGTGGTCGCGGTGTAACGGTTTGTCAGGAGGTTTAAAACCCGCCTCAGCTCCAGCTCTCAGCCTGTCGTTAGGTTGACTGAAAGTTAGACTGAGACAGCATTTCCAGCATGGAGACCGCCATCGATGGGACTCCAGCGCCCCCTGCAGGAACAGCCAGATGACGTCACTCAGGCTTCAAACATGAATATTTACAGCCCGTAGTTACGACTGGCTAGCAGAATTCGGCAGAAAACAACATTCAGAGTTGTTTTCAGTCGACATCACTTTGTCCCCGAGTTTGACTTGAGTAATTTGCCAAATTTAGATTGTGAGGCTTGAAGGGGTGAGAGTGTATTTCACAACACAAGAACGCAGAAATGTCAAAAATAAACATGACGATTTGTAACAGAATGTTGTTTTATTTTTTAAATCTGTCTTCACCCCTTAGGGAGTTGAACGGAGGAGGAGTTTCAAACCATTGCTTTACAAGATGACGATCATGAAGTCAGTGAAGAGTTGTTCAACTTTGAATTTGAGACCATGGGTCGTACATCACACACTTTCATATTAATCAAAGTAAAGACAGAAAAAGGTACACAAAAGCTGAACTCTAACTCCCATAATCCACCTATTGTCTGGTGATACCCAGCTGGATTCCCTCGTGAATGACTCTTCATTCCTGTTACATTCCATCACACATTTGGCAGTGGCACGACGTCACCCTGACTTGTTCTCATCATTTCCTGTTCTGCAGAAGCTCTCGCGTGCCTCGCGGGCCTCCCTTCCTGCAGGCATTGCATAAGTTCACAGCATTAAGTCGCACCACAGCCCGACAGCGCCAGCGCCTGATGAGATAAACAACATCCCCGCACAGGGGCCACATTGTCTTCAGAGCGGCAGTATGTCCTGCAGACTACTGAGTGTCCTTTGTGCCGCTCTCCGCTGTGAGGCCATATTTGTCCGCCATAGCATCTGATTTAGTCATATGGCGATGTGCAGCCTGGAGCCGGCCTCAGTAGGCCTGCAAAGGACTCGCTTTTAAGTCTCTAATGGGGCCATTCATTAAGTCCCTGTAGGACTCTGTGGTCACTTTGCTTTGAAGCGCCTGAGTCCATTTATAAGAGCTGCTGAAACTTCTTTTGTCGCCTCATGAAATGCAACAGAATGCTTATCATTGCACAATAACATGCCCACTCATTATCCGTGCTTTTCCAAAGTTGCCAGCCCCTCATGCTGTACATGTTTGATGAATAACAGAGTCCTCCGTCGGGTCCCGCTGGAGCATTAGCGGGCAGCTCTGCGGTAATCACTTCCTTCAGATGAAGCATTTAGAGAATGCACGGGGTCCGTCATGGCAGCTTTTATCTTGGAAGGCCAGGTCGGCAGCTTTATCATCGTTATGTAATCCCGGCCCGGCCAGTAGCCACAGGAAAGAGCAATTACAGGATGACCCATTTTAATGCATCACTGTCAACCCAATTAGTGAGTTGTTCCAGGAGGTTTTTCTGGTCAACCTGTGTGCATGTGAGACTGTCTCATGTATGGTTTTCCATAATGTGCATATCGGGAATACATCCTGTAGACTACAGCTCGGCTTCAGTGTTACATTTAGCATCCGATATGGACATGAAGGAGAAACTCAAACTGAAACCATGAGCTGAATAATCGATTAAAAGATTGTCAGGCAATTAGGAACAGACTGTTATGATCATCAGTTAGTTATTAAAACAATTTCAAAGGGAGGAAAAGTCAGATATTTGCTGCTTTTATTTGCCTTATATCATAATAAACTTTCTCTCTTTGAGTTCTGGACTTTTTACAGATTCGAAGAAACTTAAAGGAGATTTGTTAAACTCACTCTCAGCATTAATGACGTCAGTCTGGGACAACTAGTGAGTAGCGTTGCAAGATCTGTAGCCCAAAAACCTCCTTATTTATCTGCTACTGGCATCATTTCAGCCTCTGCCTGAAACGCTTCATTTCAGCTGCTGTCTCTTTAAATCTTACATTTCCCATCATGCAACTCTCATGAAACCCTCCCAGCCTCCTTTGTGTAGCCCTCTAGTGCGCGCTCCATTGTCTTTATGTCAAAGATGTTTAGCATCAAACGGTACCAGCAAAGACTCAACTTAAAATGCATAAAGAAATATTTAAAATCGATGAAGAACAGAATCCCAAGCGTCACGTTGAAGCCTTTACAGCTTGTTGAAGGATGCAGGATGAAGCAATCTACTGGAACATGTCCAAGAGTTTTAACATATTACAAATTTAGTGGCAAAAATGTGTGAGATGCTGCCAAGGGTCAAACAGAATAAATAAGTGTGACAGTCTGTAAACAAACTTGACCAGGGGGTGAAAAGTTCCACCTCATGTAACCAGGAAAAGAAAAGCATTTCTTCTTCTTGCATCCCCTTTTGTATTTCTTTTATTCCTGTCATTGGGTCCTGCAGCTGAGGAGTTTCCGACTTCATCTGAAACTGATCTGTGACCCCGATCAGCTGCAACATGCGATAGATCTGAGTTTGGATTTGTATGATAAGGAGAGCAGTGGAGTCACATTGTTCACCGTTGCGCGAGGACAAAGGCCCCCTGGGCAGAGGCCTGCCTCCCAGGTCAGTGGCTCAGAGCGAGACGTGAACTCAGATAGCACAGTGAGTTAGCACAGGACATCGTAAAACACAGATCTGGGATCAGATTAAAAGAAGAAACAAAAAAAACTTTGTTTATTCTCAAAGGAATTTTTTCTAGCTGATGGATTCAGCTGGAGGTCAGAGGTCAGACATGTGTGCATCATAGGATTCATTAGGACAACTGAAGACTGTTTTTGTTAAAACATGTGTGTCAAACGATCTAAAAAATAAAACAAACCAGGACGTCCTTTCAAAGTAAAAGCATGCTGGGTTAGTTTCTGTTTTTAGGGGATTGACGATTGGCATCAGGGTGGGATGAAAGGTACATGAGTAGTAAAGGGTTAATGAATAACTTTACCCGGTGAGGGTTCTCACATGAAACAATCTATACAATGAATAGAATAATACATTGTGTGTGTGTGTGTGTGTGTGTGTGTGTGTGTGTGTGTGTGTGTGTGTGTGTGTGTGTGTGTGTGTGTGTGTGTGTGTGTGTGTGTGTGTGTGTGTGTGTGTGTGTGTATGTGTGTGTCTGAATATCGAGGCACAGAGAATGAACACCTTTGAAAGATTTTCAACATTTTTTCCTCTTTCTCTAAATTAAAAATGTGTAATAGACCTCCGCTCTCTCTGCAGGGGAGAGAAGAAACATCCAGAAATCGTAATTTAAGCAGATTTTTTTTAGGAGAGTTTTGATTGAAATCATGCCAAGTGAGACAACAATCAGTCCTCTGTGCCTGGAATGACAAACAGCTGATTTGTTTTCCGCATCACCGGCTGTGAAACTATGAGTCAGTGTTACTTTTATTCTCGTGTGTGGTGTGCAAAAAAACCAACTGGGTGATAGGTGATCCTGGATCCGAGTCTGAGAATGCAACTTTCAGCTCATGGTCATGGTAACCTGATCGTAACCCTCCCACCCCCTTACCCCCCCCCCCCCCCCCCCCCCCCCTCGTTCTCTCCCACACCCGAAAGTGTAGAATGAATGCATCCTCTAATCAGTGGGTGGGGTCTGTGTTTATGCCGTGGCCTCGATAAATACCACCCCCGAAACAGCCAGGGAGTGCTGGTTCCCACAGAGGTTGGCAGAAAATAATAAAATACTTAACATTCCTTCACCCTGTGTAATGGTAGTAGCCCCCTTAGTGAAGCAAGAGCTGGCATCGGTGAAGGGAAAAACAACCCGGAGCTCCTGAATGCACCACCCTGTGTGAAACAATGACCATTGAACTGTCCTGCAGATTTTCCAGCACCTTTTTTAAGATCTCGCAGTGAAAACTCTCCTTGCTCAAACAAAGCTGTGCTTGAAATCTTTCTTTGGCACAATGTGTTTTTTTTTTTTTTTCTCCGTGTGAAGCGCTGAATGAATCTCAGTTTGTAGTGGGGGGGGGGGGGGGGGGGTGGTACATTCGGTCCCTTCACTGTTTGTTTTTCCAGAAAAGCCTATTTGTTTCATTTGAACAGAGAGCCTCCAGAGGCAGCGTCTCTGCAGATAAAGAGAAACTGACTCTGTTGCTATTCACTTGAGTGATAACCTCAAGGCCGGATGACACAGCCGGCCTGCTTGCATGGCCGCTGGTAATTTGCTGTTGTCAAAACAAGAGCACCAAACACATGGTTACGTACTTACACTCACTTACAGCACATTACAGAGAGCTTGTCATTGTCGATCTTTTACATTTAGAGGAAATGTCTTCCAGTTTTCACATCAGCAGGGTGACTGTTTTTGATCGTTTACTCCAGATTTATTACAGTTTATGTATTTCATGACGAGCCCTTTTTTCAAAGTGCCAGATTTGATCCGAGCGTTGTGATGAGTTTTCACTGTCCGTCTTTCTTTCTGTTGGAACTGCTGCTGCAAACGTGCTGTTATGGAAGCGTCAGCATCTTTTAAGTGCTGCATCCAAAGGTCAGGGTTGATTAATATTGGCTCATTATGTACTTTGCCGTAGTGTAAACAAACAAACAGGGACGTATGATGAAGTCATTTCAGAGTTTATAGGTCAGGGCCCTCAAACAAAGATGGAGGGTTTTTTTTGTTTTTTTTGGGGGGGTTTTTTCATCGTGTTGGAGTGCAGCTGCGTTCAGGGAAGAACCTCCATCACACCGGAGGAGGACAATATTGATTTCCACCCCAGTATATATCTGCACGCTGAAACATCGGTCTGCTCTGAATGCAAGCGCACAAACCAATTCACAAACTTCCATCACCAAACATCACAAGAGCGTCCTGACTGATTACTGTGTCCCACGTCCATCCGCTCAGAAACACGACGTACACACACACACACACACACTCACACTCACGGGTCCTACTCTTCTTACTCAAGGTCAAGAGCCGTTGCGAGGCAGAGGCTCCTCATCGACGGCCTGATGGAGCTGACACCACAAGACCCATTGTACACACATGTTGATCTGTCCCCAGACGTGGCCTGACAGCCGCACACGAGGCCAACGTTGCTGCCACTGAAAGCACCATCAATGCATTTCAATGAGAGGATCTAATGGTTAGCGTTTGTGTGTGTGTGTGTGTGTATGTGAGGGACGAGAAATGTGGTGATGCGGGGGTTGGGGGGGGGGGGGGGGGGGGATGTTGTAACAAAGCTAAACACATTTGCAGGCTGGACAAGCTGCAGCTCTGTGGAGTATGTAATCCAAAACCAGGCCAATGATTATCTCCCCTCCCCGCGAGCGCCGACTCAATTCTGATTTATGATTCGAATGAATATCGATTTTCCAGGAGCGCCCCCCCCCCCTCCCCCCCTTCCCTTCCATTCCTCCTTTTAACAAAAGGGTGAATGATGTATGTGCATTGATTTTCAATCAATTATTTTTATTCTCATTTTATTTAAGCCTGGACAAATTTTCAGTGGCCCCCGCGGAGAGTAATGCATCTCTATCAGCAGCGCTGCGCCCTCATTACTAAGCGGCCCTGTGATGGCGAGCTGGGGAATAATGGGAGGACGCTTCTTTCTCCGTCCGTCATGTCTTTAAAGAGATTGTTGGACAATTCATTTGATTCTGTTTTATTTCTGTGACACTGAGAAATGAAATTGATGAAAACCTTAAAGGGGAATTCTGCTGTTTTTAAGATGTTTTAAGGGTTCTTCCTCGTTTTTTAATAGTTATTTTTTGTCTTTATTAGATCAAACAGCTGAAGAGAGTCAGGAAACGTTGGGAGGAGAGAGTGGGGGTCTGACATGCAGCAAAGGGCCAAGGTCGGATTTGAACTCACAGCTGCAGCAATGAGGACTTGACTTTAGCCTCCGTACCACTAGCCTCCTACCACTAGGCTCCACCGCGCTCCTTGGGGTTCTTACTTATGGGAAAATAAAAGTATAGTAATTCAGTGCAACTGAGGGTGAATCAAGGCTCATCCTCTAAAAGTTTTTGTCACTGACAGGTTCAGATTTCTCTTTTACGTATCTGGCAACATGACAGAAAGAATCCTCCAGAGTCAGACTTTTGTCAAAGAGGAAGGTGATTTTAAAAACTCATCGCTCTCTTAAAGCTACCAGACATCATTCACATAACTGTCATTTGTCCCGTGCAGAACTCGGGAGTTGCTGGTCTGACGCTGCCTCCATCTGATGGTTTGTTTGGAAAGGCAGAACAGCAGCATCACTTAAGGCCTTCTTTACGTTTATTTGCACATCCATCCACTAAGTGCTTGTTTGTTGTTTACACTGAACATTGCAGGTCCAGCCCTACCTCAAGTGATTAAGCGGTTTTTGTGTGTGTGTGTGTGTGTGTGTGTGTGTGTGTGTGTGTGTGTGTGTGTGTGTGTGTGTGTTTGTGTGTGTGTGGGGGGTGTTATTGTTATTTACACAGATAATGTGTTGGATCTGAAATAACCATTTAAAACACCGAGCTGACAAACCAGTAGTATCCAACTCAGCACTAGAAATGTAAAGTGACTGTTTTGGCCGACGGTGTCTGAATGCCTTTGAAGACAGCAATGTCACAGCTGTTTCTGCTCATAAAAGTTCTCTTCAACAAAAAAGTGTCAGGGACAAAAAAAAAAGTCCTTTTAGGGGACATACTTATGTAACATTAACATTGCATCTAATGCTTCCTGTTTCGCTGCTCGTCGCTGAAGCAATCTATTGGAGCAACTCCAAAACTGATTTGAGTCATTAAGACAGAAGTCGCGCCCAGCTTTAACGGTTTTCCTCTTCAGAGTGAAACTTTGAGAGGCAGACTAATGAGTAATCTTCTGGTCGTCACATTAAGATTCAGCTTCCTTGTACGAGTCCACAGGCCGGATAAGATTCATCAGAGCAAAGTTTATGGCAGCGTACACACACAGTGAACTTTGGGAATTCTTACCGTGAGCTGCTGTTTTATTCTAATTGTGTTTTTGTCAGGGGAGCTCATCAACAGCGTGTGAACTTTAGGTATCTGCTGCTGTATAGGAAACACATCAGCTCTCCTGCACCTATTGCGAAGGTCGTGACTTTTAAAGGTTGACTCCAAACACGGCTTTGTTGACTCAGCGGCCGTCTGTACATTAGGACACAGATAGTGGGCCGGCAGGCAAACAGCCCGCTGTTGCCAAAGTTACAGAGCCAGCCCACTATGACCTCACTCTGTGGTGAACACTGCTGAACTTTGAACAGTTATGTCATTTATTTGATCTGTGTGTCATCGGCATTTCCTTTCACGAGCACCCCCCCCCCCTCTCTGTCCCTGCACTTTAGGTGTTTTCTTTCCCTATCAAAAGGAAATCCTATCCCGAAACCCCTTGTTTCCCTTCATAAGCTATTATTCAATTCTTTTGTTGTGCTCCATTGTGTGTTTTCTTTAGCGTAATCGTTTCCACGTTAGCCCCGTCCATTTAAATTCTGCGAGCACACTTTCCCAAGCTTACATAATGGACATGCTCTGAGAGCGAACACTCGAGTGAACACTCTGATCCGAGGTGACCCGGACGCTGAAGGATTTGGCTCCCATTTCAGCAAACTATCACGCTAACAGGCTCGATAAATAATCACTAAGGTTGCCATAAAGGAGCATGTGTTCGTATTCGATCAGATGATAATCATCAGTGTTGGAGATTCTCTCACTGCCCCCCACCCCCACTCCCCTCCTCCTCCTCCCTGCAGCAGCAGCAGCAGATACCTCTGCCCGGCTGAGAGTGACTCATTCATATCTCATGACTGCTTTCCAATGCTACTTGTTGTTCTGAGCAGCAGGCTTCAGTTTCCGGGAACGGGCAGTAAGTGGTGAATTATACCATCACACCACCGCAAGCTCCAGGGAGCAGGCCTGACATAAACAAATACACCGAGTGCAAAATGTACATACTAATGACCTTAATTACTCGTCAAATAGACATTTATGCAGAGTGATTCCTGAGTCTGTTCTCTCTGAACATGCTCCTGAAAATGTCTGAAGTCTCCCATATTAGCACGACAGCAAGCGATGCTTTAATTTATATTTTCTATTTCTGTGACTCATGACCCTCCTTAACTTCCTGCTGCTAATGCTACTACCCCTTTACTGTGTCTTAATATGACTTCTTCTTTACTTGTTCTTCCTGTTTTGAGTGATAAAGAACATTCACACAGTAAGTATGGATGTTTGAGTACCAAGATGTTTTACTTATCGTGGTCAACATTTGGCTTGTTGGATAGTGAAAGAGAGGAAGTCAGGGCACGCAGCATGACGTCTAAAGCGATAAGGAGATATAAAAAAGTCAAGTCAAATAAAAAGCAAGCTGCAATTTGTCATTAAAATCAAGAACATGGCATTTAAATGTTAAACAAAACTCATTCCAGTTACTCTTACAACAGCAGATTGGAAAAAATGCATGCACACATGAGCTCTGCTACATATAGAGCTATCATCAGCTAGTTAGCTTAGCTTAGCTGAATGGCCAGAAACTACTTTAACTTTAATATCTGGTTTTGTAGACATAAAATGGATTAAAATTTAGGGTGAATACTCTTCCCGTTTTCAAGATCTGTGTCCCCCAGTCCCCACAAATATCTTTGAAACACTAACATGTCACAGTTTTTACCAACTTAAACAATACACCATGCTTTCAACACTGATTTGTCTGTAAATATGTCAATAAATGTCATTGCAAAGACTGTTTCTGTTCTACAACAGCAATAGCAAAACATCACTAATTTACCGCAAGTCAAAGATCAACACTGATTGGTCTGTACATGTGTCCATCAATTTTGCAGCTGTTGCTTAGCTAGCTTAGCGTATCATGCTAACAGGACCTGCTGCATAACCACAGGTAGGCGAGCTGTCATACTGAACAGGAAGTCAGCGTTTCCCATAGAGCTCCAGGAGTGTTACAGCTTCCTTTGAAAAGTACCAGCCAATAAATATGCTGATTTTGCACACATTGCAAATGTCCATTTTCAGTCGCCCAGAGTGGAAATGCTTCAGTGAGGCACTCTGCTGATAACCAACTTAAACGAGCTGCTCAAGAGGAAACCTTTACTGACCACCTTGTGTGACCGGTGCAGGTCGCCGATCTGTGCATACATGTGGGTTTGCTGTAAACTTAAAGTTTCCTGTTTTGGAGGTTTGAAAATATGGTCACCCTACGTTAATCATTTGATCTCAACCTGATTTATACCGATACATTAAATCTATGCAGAGGCTTCATTTTATTAGAGTGGCCTGTATGTTATGCTGCACAGTGCTTCCCCTTCAATGTTTCCGTGCAAACAAGCATCAAACTGTGTCCTCAATAGTTTCATGTGATGCAGAGCAATGAATCAACACTCAAGTGCCTCAGAATTTAACTCCACAGCAGTAATTTCAGTTAAATGAGTAATACTAATGATGGTAACAGTCAAACAAACAAACAGTAAGAAGGACATGCACTGCCCTAAAACCAAATTAAGTCTATTATAGCAGGCACCACCCTGACACCGTCACTGCTGCCCTAACAAGCTCTGACTAACACTCAGCTCCTCTACAGCCCAACATGTTGACGCTAATAATGAAGAGTGTGTGAAGTGTCTCTGCCCTCAGCCCCAAACCAGTGTCAGTTTGAAGCCCCGAAACAGGACAGACACCATGAGGCCCGCTGCGCCGCTGCAGCAAGGTGACACTCAGAGACGGACGGACGAGCTGGCAGACCGAAGCAGACAGGTAAACAGACAGACAAACAGGGCCGGGGCAATACCCCAGAGAGCAATGACACGAGTCACTGCCTCCCCGTCTGCAGCTCAGACCCGGGCTGAGCAGAGAGAGAGAGAGGGAGAGAGAGAGAGAGAGAGAGAGAGAGAGAGAGAGAGAGGCAGCCTGCTCAGCTCAAACTCACAGCCTGTAATGACTGCAGACATGGCTGTTTCCCCAGGGACCAAACAAAAAAAGGAGGGGGGGCACAAAACCACCTCTTCCCCCAACAAACCCTAATGGCTGGGGCTCAATAAACAACAGCAGAGGCAACAACAGCCTAAATAAACCGTGACAGCACGTGGGCTACCTGAGCGAGCTCCTAATTGATCGTTCTCGGCTGGAGACTTCTCGCTCCTCGCTTCCTTGTGTGCAACA
Source organism: Labrus bergylta (assembly GCF_963930695.1). Lineage (NCBI taxonomy): Eukaryota > Metazoa > Chordata > Actinopteri > Labriformes > Labridae > Labrus > Labrus bergylta. The sequence goes on along the minus strand of NC_089214.1, from coordinate 22,003,464 downwards.
TGCACGGCTCCCATAGAGGTTTGCATCGGGGGCTATTCTTAGTGTGCCATAATGGTGGAAATCTTATTTAAAGCTCAGCTGTTCAAGCTGTAAACATGTTGCAAGTATCCATGGAGAAATACTCAAAGTATCAGCAAGGAACTTTACTTTTGCCCATCAGTGGTGTGGTTTTATCTCTTTTCCTGACCTGTGCATGTGTATTTAGTAGAGCTGTCAGTGTTAACACGTCCAGAATTAATGCATACATTTTTAAAATAGCATTAATCGCACCGTAAATAAACTAGCGCAGTGTCTTTCTGCTCACGCAGTGATGGAAACAACACCACTGCACCTCTCAGACGGATCAGTTCATGAGTCTTACTTCACATCCTGCAGCGAGTTCCTTCCTCTGTAGTTAAGTCAATGTAGTAACTTTCGGTCTACCGGAAGTTCCTTATTTTCAGGTTTTGGTTCAACAGGAAGTAAAGTATGCTTCGCTCTAGACAGTACAATTTACAAAATAAAAAAGCATAATAAAAACTGTTGTGAAATGTAAACTAGAGCATTTCTAACATGAGATTAAAAATAGGATCAATTGCGGTTAACTCCTGAAACTCAGCGATAAATTGTGCTTTGAAAAAATGTATAGTTGGGAGCGCCGGTGGCCTAGTGATTAGAGCACACGCCCAATGTACAGAGTCTGTAAACCTTAATGCAGACAGCCCGGGTTTGAATCCAGCATGTGGCTCTTTTGCCGGATGTCATTCCCTACTCTCTCTCTCTCCCCCTGATTTTCAACGTTCTCCACTATCCTGTCTCTGCAATAAAGGCCTAAAAAGCCCCAAAATAAATCTAATAATGACAATTTAATAGTTTAACAGCCCTAATATTAATTGGTTTGTCTTGTAAGATTCATTTTTGACCTATTTAGAGACAGGACAGTGGATAATGGGAGAAAGAGAGAGTAGGGAATGACATTCGGCAAATGAGCCACATGTTGGATTCGAACCCGGGCGCCTGCTTTGACAACTGTAGCCTCCGTACATTGTGTGTCAAAACTTATCACTAGGCCACCGGTGCCCCAATTAAGTATTTTTTAAAGAAAAATCTACAGCTTAATTAAATCGTGCAAACAAAAGCTTCTGGACGCCATTTATAAAGAGCTTAACGAGTTCAGACCTTCAACAGGCTTAAAGGAGAAATCTGTAGAATCGTTACACTAAAACATCGAACTTATTTAAAAATTGACTAAACCTATTTTATATAATTTATACATTTTGTTGAGTTATCAAAGACAGAGACGATCCTGAATTTTATAGTTGTTCACTTTCCATCAGTGCATTCAACATGTACAGATGTGGCCTCACAAAAAGTCAAACTGAAGCGTGGAGGAGAGGCGTCCAGTGAATGTGACGTCTGAGAGTGACGGGGAGAACTTTGAGCCACATGGATGAAGCAGCCAACATGGCCGACATACTCTGAAGACGATCAAACTTGACTATCTAGAGGAAGTAAAAGTCGTAACAAGGTTTCCGTAGGTGAACCTGCGGAAGGATCATTACCGGTTGAGATCCCCGCACCCGAGGCTGCGTGGCCCCTCGGTGCTGGCGGCGGATCGTCACTCAAACTCTCCCTTTTGAAGCAGCAGCTTCAGAGTGGAGCTGATTTAAAACTTTAGAGCAAAGTTAGCGTTCATCATTTTCACCTTTTGATTTAAAGTTTCCAAATCTGAGGTGACCACAAACATCCTCCAGAGGGACACTTTCTACTTTGATACTCTGAGCCATTGTTTACATTAGTATCTGTACTCCTGTAAAGAACCTATGTACTGCTGACACCTCGCTCTCTCTCTCTCTAGCACGCCGTCTTACTTCTTCATCTCTGCGGACGCAGTCAGAGCAGGAGCCCGCAGACAGCTGACCCATTGTGAGAATTAATTAACAGGCACGGCAGATTTTAGCACAGTTATTTGGGACTTTCTTGTACGTAGGTGTGATATGTGGGTCAGCGGGGAGCGAACACAGCCGGGCGTCATGTCATTTCACGCTATCAGCCTCTGACAGCAGCCTCGGTAAAGCACGCTGATCCCCCCCCCCCCCCCCCCGGCCTGCTGACCAGCACTGTTAACATTTCCTCCCTTTACAGCCGCCTAATCCAGGAATTTAACAATACTCCAGCAGTTCCAAACCAGGGATCAAATTCTCCCGCTTGACTCCGCATTAGCCCGGCCAGCACATGCAGCGGTGCCCACCCACAAAGCCGACAATTCACACCCTCACACCCCTCGCTTCATTCTGCAGCCGCGGCCACACGCAACACCGAGTAACAGAGGGATGTTAATAACCACTGTGAATGTCTCCTGTCCACTCTCTCTCTTAATCCTCCTTACTCCTTTTATGTTGACGTTTCCAGTTCACCTTCAACATAAATTCCCCCCCTCAGAGGCTGCTTGTGGTCGTCTTTAACTTGCATTAAGCCGCGTGACATTGACAGAAAGCTGATGTGTGTTTTGCACCGAGGCGATGGGATCAAACCCGGGGAGAAATCTATTTTCCTTGAGACGAAAAGAAACCGGACACATCCTGACATGTAATTAGGGCACAGTGCACTTTGGGAGCATTGTAATTAGTGTGTCATTTTCCAAGTCTCTCTTTTTGTAGTGCGTTTTAGTCCGGGCGACCACAAGGTCAGATAGGAGAGATACCCTCCGCCGGTGTCGGAACCTCTCAGCTGTGTGCGGTAATTACTGGTGTCCTTGATATTTGATGTGAAATGTGGATGGTAACCTTTAGTGTTTGCCTGTTAGCAACCCCCCCAGCTCCTGCTCAGACAACAGGAGGCTCACTTTGGAGGGAAATGTGAAGTGTGTTTGAGTGCCAGCTGGTGCCCCGGGACATGGTCAAACATTGACAGACCAAATGGTGCCTTGTCATTGCCGTGAAACACTTTGATGGGCGCCACTGACCAGTGGAGGACGAGGGAAAGAGCGAAGGGCACCAGGGCGGCGCGCTTTGATCACATTTCTAAATCCCTAATATGGCTGGAGCTCTTTTTCTGTAAACATTAACTTCATTAGAAGAAAACATCCACATTTAGATCTTCTTCCAGGAAGTCTTAAGTTGGACTGAAATACTCTGATTTCAATATGAAGTTGTTTTTGGGGCTTTTTCCCGCAAAAGGAAGAACTAAAATGTTCTTTAATCATCTTCCACTCCTTAAATAAAAGACCCAGAACTTTCTAAATGCAAACAAGAGCTCATTTTAACCAAAAGGAAATACACTCATTTGTGTTTTTCAGAATCTAAAAACAGCATAAACATTGCTAAATTAAAGATTGACAGGCGGTTCAATCAATGATATCACATATTAAACAGAGTCATAGTGGATTTTTTTTGTTGTTGTATGGGCTGGTGCATGACTCTGATGTTTGAATAAATGAAGGAAAAAGGACATGATGATCCCGCCACAGGAGGAAGGAGATCATGAGTTTTCTCAGAAAGTGGATTATATTTAACTGAGAGTGAGAGAGACATTTTACAAACACGTGCCACAGAGGTTCTGGGAGAATAAACGAGGGCGATGAAACACGAGTAGACTGTAAATCAACTTAAATGAGGACTGTGAGAATACTTTTCAGGATTAAAGAGATACCAAACAAACTCAATACAAGAGGCACAGGTGGCTTAGTGGTTGGTGCCCGCCCCATGTAAGACAAGGCAAGTTTATTCATATAGCACATTTCAACAAGGCAATTCAAAGTGCTTCACACAAGACATCAAAAGCATCATGACAGAGGAAAGAAAAGAAACATTAAAATAGAACATTTAAAAAATCACTGAAATAATAAAATCTGAACATGTTCAAATAAAAATAATTCAAATTAAATTAATTGAAATAAATAAAGTAAAAATATAAAAAGAGTTAAAAGTTACAGTGAGTTAAAATTTAAAATCTTATTAAAATTGTTTAATGAAAGGCAGCTGTAAATAGTGTACAGTGGCTAGTCCTCCAAGGCGGGTGGTCCGGGTTCGAATCTGATTTGGAACGAGGTGAGCTCAGATAAATGAAAACTGTCAATCTGTTGCACACACATCAGTCCAACTTACAATGAGTAGAAGACGCTTATTAAAATGTGAAACAGACGATTACACTCAGACTCACACAGGCAGAGATGTAGAGAGAAATCATGTCAATAAATGTGTCTGAAATGATTCCAGCAGGGTTCATTATGTAATGAGACATTCTGGAGAGGATTTGCATACACCGACTGGACGTGTGATTACTTGTTCTTATGAAAAAGCTGAGGACGTCTGAGCCTCTGAATCGGCCTGAAGCTGCACCATTAGTGTCTGATGAGCTGCTTTAATTGGCAGAGCAACAATTACAGAAAAGCCTTGTGGGTGCTGGCTTCACCTCAGAACAGAGGAACTCCTCCGTCTGCTGCTTTTAGAACAACATAAACCAGTCAAATCAAACGCCGATGTGTGCTGCTCGGATTCTCCAGTGTTTTTTGTTCCATGCAAACATCCGTCGTAGCTTCTCCAGCTATCATTATGTTGTGCAACATACCTGAAATACTCCACTATAGAAGCCCCACGCACCACACATTCAAGCTCAGTGCAGCGTGTTGCAACATGCCAGGTGTTTTGACAGTCGGCCTGTGTTGTACATCTTTCTCAAGCACCTACATCAAGTGTGTTGTGCCACACACACACACACACACACACACACACACACACACACACACACACACACACACACACACACACACACACACACACACACACACACACACACACACACACCGGCTGAAAAGCACTGGCTTATATAACACGGCTTCACACTCATCAATCTGTGCGCCGAGTGTTTACATTCACTCCCTACTTTTTCTTGGAGGTCCCGTTCCGAGGGGAAGTGGCAATGGAAAAAGAAGGGCGAGGAAACTCTTGAGCAAACATAGGCAACAACACACCTGCATATCTGAGATGCCTGGAGAGGAATTATCAGCGCGGGCCCACTGTAAACACACACACGCTGATCTATGTGCACATGGCAACAAAAGCTGAGGAACCTCCGCCTCGCCGTCTGAAAACACCAAAAAAAAGAAAAAGAGGCGGGCAGGAAACAGAAGGAGGATTTAGGAGGATACATTTCATCACACAAGGGGGCCTGGGTTTGGACTTGTCATTGGAGGACAAAAACAAAAACAAGAGACTGGAAAAGAAAATGTCCTTTCACATCGGTTTGTGTTGAAACATGTTTTTAAAAAAAGACGTACCCACCTTTACAAAGAGCAGGCCTGTTACTACATCGCAGATTTATACCTGGCTGCAAAGCCATGGAAGGGAAGGAAAACTGTGCTCTATTGAAGCTCTACGAAGATCTGTTTTATCACCATTCTGCATTTCATTAGCCAGCCTATTTATTTTCTTTAAAGATTTATTTTTTGTGCCTTTATTGGAGAGAGAGGACAGTGGATAGAGTCAGAAATGGCGGGGGGGGGGGGGGGGGAGAGAGTGGGGAATGACATGCGGGAAAGAAGCCACAGGTCGGATTTGAACCCAGGCCGCCCACTTGGAAGACTGCAACCTCTATACATGGGACGCGTGCACTAACCACTGAACCACCAGCGCCCCAAACCAGCCTATTTTTACGTTTCACGTTATTTTTGTTTCACTATGAGGGTGAGGGTGAGGATGCTGCAGCTCACACTTTGTTTACCTCGCTCAATCTGACAGAGTGTAGAGCATGCAGGATGTGGATGCATGAAAACAGGGAATATGAAGAATTCTACGACCAATCAGACAAGTGCACTGATACATGCAGGGGTGGCAGGAAGTTGAGTGTGCACACGGTTTTATTAATTGAGATTGGGCGCCAATAACCTAGCGGTTATGTGAAGAGTCTGTCGAGTCATGGGTTAGAATCTGACTTCAGCCCTTTTGCTGCATGTCATCCCCCACTTTCTGTCTGTCAACATAACTCTTCCCGGGAGTAAAGGAACTACGCATCCCACAATCCATTGCGATCCAGACTAAACGATTTTTAGCGCATTTCTTTCTAGGCGTACACTAACCTTCTTTCTACATTTATCTTTGCTGTCGTGTGTATAGTGAAGATTGTTGAACTTCCACCAACTTCAGTGGTAGCAGCCGACAGCCAAAGTTCACGTGGGCTGTACACATTTCCATGGTAACAGCAAGCTCCACCAATCAGAGATGTTGCTATGACACTCTAGGATTGTGGGTAGTGTAGTTATTTCCCCCGAGATTGTGAATAAACCATGTTTTTCTTAAATGAGGGTGATTTCATACAAACTAGTGTCTTCAACAGTTATTAGAGACAACAATTTCACTCTGATCTCCTCGTTTATCCGCCTCCATCTCTTGCATGATCATTTCTGCCTGACATTGTAAACGACGTGGTTAGACAGACAACTCCTGTGCAAGCCCCTCAATAATTTTTAGGGCACAACATGACCACAAGTTTCCCTCAGTATCTTGATTTCCTGAAAACGTCACCAGCAACTAAATCGTCTCACAAAGAGTCCAGCGCTCCCTCAAAAAAAAGATGCTGTGGACACCATCTTTTCTCCTCCTATTAATCTCTCTCCTCACTGGAAATGATTGAAAAACAGACGATGGTGCTCAGAAACAAAAAACGCTTTGTGGACAAAAGCCCGGAGAGGGTTGGGAAAATAAGACCTGCATCCATAAAAATATCACAACTGTATTACAGTAGGCTATAATACTGCAATTACAACTGGTTAGGGAATTGAGCAGTAAAATGATAATGGCTTTCCATTACAGTCACGGCAGTAAAGACATTTGCGGCCACATTATCTACACCTATTGATATTTTTTGTCATTACTTTTGCAGGTAATTTCAAGTCAGGCGTTCTATACGTCTCCTATTGATTTGGTGTGGAAACAGTGAGGAGTGGTGCAGAGATATGGAGGTGAAAGGAGGAGCAGATGTGGAGGAGCTCGAGACAGGAGGGAAGCAGCATTGTCCGGCAGCGATCTCAATCTTTATCCATTGTGTCGCTCACTGGAGCCCGGCCTGAATGGCGACTTTTCTTTTCCCTCGATAAACTTTTGACCTTGCAGTATCTGCTTCTTGTGCAAACATGTTGACCTTGGCTCTCCATTCAGCGGCCGTTGGAAATGTGGAGAGCTGTTTCTGGCGAGCTGATACTGGGATTCTTAGAGGGGAAAAAAGTTTGACAAACTCGAAGAAGTCGTCTTGTATTTAATGGCTCTATTTTGAGAAACCAGGTCAATGGCGTCTTCTGCAGCGAGAAACATCCTTCATTCCACAAAAAAAAAAACCCAAAATATAACCTGTGTTGCTCCCTCCAGGTGAACATCGTTACCTCAAACTGCGCCGTGTCAGGGCATGCCGCTGAGCATTTGTCAGCGGCGGCTGGTTATTATTTATGGGGTCTTGTTATAGAGATCTCATTGCTGATGCTCGCTCCGGGCACCTGCATGCATTTTCATCTCCTGCGCTCATCTCCCGCCCTTTCATCAGGCGTCGTTTGCATCAGGTTGTGACCGATGTTCCCGAAATCTTGCTGCACCAACGAGGATCCTCTTGGAGAAGCTTTTTTTTATATACTTCAATAAAATAAGAGCTGGCAGGAGGTGGGTGGGGGGGGTGATGGGAGTGGGTTGGAGGAGAGGGGGAGTGATTGCCACCTGCCACTTCATTCAGCTGCATTTTAATCTGGAGGGGTGTCTGGAGGAATCTCAAACGAGGAGTGGCGGCAGCAGAGATCTGAGCTGCTGATTCTTCGTAACAAATCACCTGGATATGAACTATTCGCCTCCTAATGGGAATCCATATTCATCTTCCTCTCCTGTGGGGACGCTGCTTTTATATCTTCCCCTTATCCACTTCCCCACCCGTGTACCCTAATCAAAACCCCCCCACACACTTTTAAAGGCCCGGCGCCATCCGCTCACTCATATTGAATTTGCATTGCTCCAGCGTGGAGTTTATGGGCCATCTTTGGGATTATTAATGACACGGCACAGAGTTATACATATGAATATGGAGATCAGCCATATTGTGCATACGCGTTTCCTATATAACAGGATTGATCTAGATCTCTAATGTCTTCTTTGAGTGATGGCACCACCCATCTGCTCCACACGCTCGCCTTCATAATGCGCCTTCCTCGCTCCCCATTATCTGTGTATTTAAAATCCCTGAATGATAACTCGTCTCTGCACAAAACTCCTGCTGCGACTTCAGTTCAATCACAGATAAAGGGGTCAACTTCATGCTACAAGGGATCAAATTGAAACTATAACAGCTTTAGTTCTGCTGCTGATGCTGTTTTTTTTTTTTTTCAATGTACAGAATTTGCGTTTTATTCGCGGTGTCTCGAAGGGCACCTTCATGCTCGTTGCTGCTGTATGTGTGCGATGCCTGGACAAGATATGTAGGATGAATTATTACAGTAACGGGTTTTATTTATTAACTGGCACACTGGAAGTTGGGAACCTGCCAACTGTTGCTGTTTCCATTCAGGGGCTGATCATCATCTGTACAGTCAAGGGCAGATAAATACTGTACGTGTGTGTTCAGGGTCACAGATGATAAACAGCAGTACAGTCTGGATGTACATTAGCACAGAATGAGTCTGTGAACAGGCAGAGCATGCTGGGAAACTTCAACACCATTACAGACATGACAGCTCACTTTCAAGATCGTCTTATCTTCTACTGTATAAAAAGGTTTAGTTGAAGATGTTTGCTGAAAGACTGCAGTTCCTTAAGTGGCCACTTGAGGACGGTTTTATAATAATAATAATTTATCCTTTATTAATCCCGTGAGGGGAAATTCAATTTTTACACTCTGTCTAATGAACATGGTACACACACATAGGCTGAAATACACACATGCACAAACAGGATCCTATGGACATGCACTAATGGAGAGGTCTCAGAGTGAGGGGGCTGCCCACAGCGAGCGCTCCTGAGCAGTTTTGGGGTTTGGTGCCTTGCTCAAGGAAGTGGACTGGCACCTCTCTAGCTACAAGACCAATTTAGGGTCTTGGTCTGTGCCAGGACTTGAACTGGTGACCCTCTGATTCCCAACCCAAGTCCCTACAGACTGAGCTACTGCCGCCCAAAAGTGAGTGTATCCCCACAGAGCGCCATGTTAAACTGTCCTGATATAAACAGAACATCTGTGATCTCATCAAGATCTCTGAGGACATTTTTTGTCACCTCAACACACTCTGCGGGCTGTGAATCCGAAAAAAATATATATAAACCAGCAGTATTAGTAGTATTAGGGACATGGTAACTTTGAGTGACACACATCTAAGCCTCTCACTGCCAATTTCCAAAAAGTCTGCGTGGGTGTTGCTGCGCTGTTCGCTGCCACTCCAGTCAGTGCTCCTGTTTCCACATCATGTGTCGCGATCCGACTCCGGTGTGTGCCAGCAATGCCACTATACGCTCTGCCCCGTTTTAAAATACGCTGCAAGTCTCTTTTAGAAGGAGCTGGCTGCAAGCACGCGCCAAGATGCACAGAATAGATCGACCCGGACAGGAAGTCAGACGAGGAAACTCAGAGTTGGACTGAGGGTTTTGTTGAAGCTGCTTTCTGACAAACGTGTCCCTGGAGTCTCAGGATATTATCAGAGACAGAACTATGCTTGTTCTGCATCTTCGATTTAGACTTTACGACTTCTTTATTTCCTCTTGTTGCAGCTTAAATCGCCTTTTTTATATTGTTCTCTTTTGCTTCTCCCGGGGGCAAATTATGATTTCAATCAAGCATAACGAAACCAGATATTGTTGTTGTTGTGTGTCTCCCCGCCTGCGCTGGTAATGAGTGTCATCTGCACATGCTTGTGGAGGCCTCTGAAAATCAGCTGATGGTCATGTTTCTTCCAGTTAGTTGAGAAACAGCTCGGGGTAAACAAGAGGAAAAGAGCAGCCTCATGGTTTCTCTTCAAACGACATCACATCGCTATCTGCTCTTTCTCTCTTCGTTGGTTTCACAGTGAAGTGAAGCTGCATCATCCGAGCAACGTTTTCTTGGGGAAACGCTCGACTCGGCTCAGATTTTTTTCAGATAAATGCGATCTCTTCAGCGTACGAGCAAAGCCTTTCACTCAGGGGCTCTGCTATGTTTTTATTTGCGAGCAGCAATTTCATCTCGCCGTCTTCTCGGGAATCCAATAAAGATGACTGACTACATTTTATCACAGCCGGATTTATCTTTCAGGATGATTTACACGTCCGCCCTGATAATGTGGGGGGGGGGAAGCTGAAATATGGAAAACTATAAACCCAGTGTGATATGTGTTTTAGTCAAAGTTGTGAGAAGACACTGAACCAGCGTTGGTGCTGCTGAATAAAAGAACAAGACGTCTGATTTATCAAATTTGTGCACAAGAGGCGCCTGTTTGTTTGCTGCTCAGGATAGAGAGGTCTTACTCAAACTAACAGAATGACATCATCACAACAAAGTCAGCACTAAATAATCGAGTAAATTAGCTTAAATTGAAAAAAAAGTCTCGAGTCAAAGAAAAATGGATGCTTTAAAAATACAGACGCCGGGGCGCTGGCAGCCAAGTGGTTGGTGCAGTGGCGATTCTATATGGAGTTAGATCAGTCTCAATATTCACAAATATTTTTCAACGCACACACAAATATATTTCATTGTATATAAATGTCAAACAAATCCACAAATAAAAAAATAAGATTCACAAATGTATTTCTGATTCACACACACAAATATTTATAGTTTTGTATATAACTAATAGAAATCCACAAATATATAAAATGTTCAGTCTGCATTTACAAACTGTTTGTCATTTGTGAACCTCACTGCATTTGTGTGTGGGACTTTTGAGACTCCCCTGCCGTGGTTAGATTCACACATGCATTTTTTTCAGCAGGGAAATGTCTGTAGCCAATCAGATGTCTCCTTTCTATTCAGCCAATAATATAGTATAAATATAGTTGACTTTGCAGATGCCAAATAAAAAATTATTTGTGAATCTAACCACGGCAGGGGAGTCTCAAAAGTCCCACACACAAATGCAGTGAGGTTCACAAATGACAAACAGTTTGTAAATGCAGACTGAACACTTCAAATATTTGTGGATTTCTATTACATATATACAAAACTATAAATATTTGTGTGTGAATCAGAAATACATTTGTGAATCTTATTTTTTTATTTGTGGATTTGTTTTACATTTATATAGAATTAAATATATTTGTGTGTGCATTGAAATATATTTGTGAATCCTTCTGTGTGCATTTGTGAATATTGAGACTGATCTAACTCCATAGTTCTGGAGTCTGTTGGGACCCAGTGTTCATCACCATCATGTCCGCCAGCGTCTTGTCGCTAACTCCTCTTTCTCTTCTTTTCTGTTTCTTTTTTCTCTCCTGTTATTATTCCTCTTCACATGTCTTTGTTGACTTTCATTAGCAAACTTTGGTTTTCACAGTAAATAATGCTGCAACGAGAGTGAGTGTTGTCAGATGGGGCCCCCCTTAGGGAGGTTTCCTACTATCATTTCTGCCACTGCTTTGGTTTACATTTGTGAGTCCTCAGGGCCCCCCCTTTACTGGTCTGGGGCCCCAAGCAGTGACCTGCCTTGCCTGTTTTACAAGCAGCGCCTCTGGGTTGGTGTGCGCGCCCCACGTGCGGAGGCTCCTCCAGGCGGGCGGCTCGGGTTAGAATCCGAACCTGTTACTCCTTTCCCGCATGTCATTCCCATCTCTTCCTGATTTCTGACTCTAGCCACAAAATTCCATAAAACACAGACGGCAGACTAAAAACAAATCAATTTATCCGACACACTGAGTGGATTTCAGAAATATCTTCACCATGTAAAGGAATATTTCATTTAAAAAAGCCTCAACACGTTTGCAGTTCAGTCGAGGTTAAATACACTGAAACGCTGGAAAAAGACAAACATGTCACTAAAAGATCAAATCCTGAGGGAAGTGTTGCATCCTCTTTTCCCAAACTCTGATTTAGAAATCATCCTGAGGATAGTTCAAATAACCCGCTGGGTTCTCTGCAGATATGAGACGTTCACGGTAAAAAGTGAAGAGAGGACTTCTGATCTTCTGGTGTCAAACAGCTTCATACATTTAGTTCAATGATCACACTGAGGACAAAAAGAAAAAGAGAGAAAAAACAAGCAAAGTGTACAAACATAAAAACATGGTCAGAAAAGAAACACGTCTCATTTTGATTTAAGAGATTCTCGTAAAAGAAGATGTAACTTTCTTTTCAGTGTGGCGGCTCCTCCTCGGCCCTGTGACTCAGGAAAAAGCCTGCTTTCACCCTCGACCTTTGTCATTATCCGCCAACCACACGGACGAGCAGACAATCAAGGGATCAAGGCCGGCGTGGAGAAATCCTGTCCCCAGACATAAAAAAAGGATGCACGCCTTGATCTCACCCCCCCTCCCCCTTCATCCTGAGGAATTCAATTTCACTCAGCTAACATCTGCCAGAGATAAGTGAAACATAAACAATGTCATTCACACAGCGAGAGAGAGAGAGAGAGAGAGAGAGAGAGAGAGAGAGAGAGAGGGAGAGGGAGAGAGAGAGAGAGAGAGAGAGAGAGGGAGAGAGAGAGGGAGAGGGAGAGGGAGAGAGAGAGAGAGAGAGAGAGAGAGAGAGAGAGGGAGAGGGAGAGAGAGAGGGAGAGAGAGAGGGAGAGAGAGAGAGAGAGAGGGAGAGGGAGAGAGAGAGGGAGAGAGAGAGAGAGAGAGAGAGAGAGAGAGAGAGAGAGAGAGGGAGAGAGAGGGGAGAGGGAGAGAGAGAGGGAGAGGGAGAGGGGGAGAGTCCGGGATTCATTCCTGGAGAGACACACCGACACATGCCTTAATTACAACCATGACACACGTGCCCACACTCTTCTTTTCTCCTTTTTCATTCATCTTCCATTTGAGGAAGGAATCCCGGAGCAGAAAGAGGGAGAAAGAATTTGCAGTCAGAGGGGTCACACTGAATAAAAATCATGCAAAAATGTGGAAGAAGGACGCCATCATGGCCGTTAAACCTCGATAAAGTGATTAAAAAATATGGCTCTCCAAACAAAGACGTCCAATTTCCTGTCTGAAAAAAGGTGTCAAGGCCACAAGGCCCTGTCAGCCGACACAAAGACCCTGCACCCTGAGGTCAATGTCGGTGTCATGTTTTTTTTTTCAGCAGCTTCACTTGAAGGCTCCATTATGGTTGAGATGACGCAGACGTGCAGAGTCCTGGTGTAACCCCGAGAGGCCTGACTCACTCTGTCCAGTAAACATGTTATTATCAAACCATGTTGTTTACATCGTGCATCTCTGAGATAGTGGTGCCTACCTGTGCCAGTGTTCAGTAAATGATGTTACACACACATCTTTAAACTGTCAGTGTGTTTCTGTGCGTTCACTTAATGCAGAAAACGTTCAAACGATCAGAGTAGTAGAAGAAGAAAAACAGTTTTCTGCTTGTTTAAAGTGTTTTTCAGCGTCTCTGTTCTCCTCATTATACTGTTTTTCTTGCACTTCGCTCACTTTTTCCTCGCAGCTGCAGCAGAGACGGAAACACATTCACAGTCCAAAGCAGAAACCAGGATCAAAATCCACTAACGAAGGCGACTTAAAGGCGATGAATCATCTACTAGTGTTCCTCGACTTAAGTGCAAAATCCTGCAGTGCGTCAAGTGTCCACTAGAGGCTGGCTGCAGGAACACAGGAAGTCACATACACACCACAGACAACGCCATGATGTGAGGCCGACAGCAGGATAGGAAACCCCCATATGGAGTCTGGACCCTGGTGGTGGTGATTGAGGAATGCAGGACGTGATGAAGAGGCTGGATTTGAACTCTGCTAGGCTAGGATCGGCTCATCTGAACAGATCACTCACACTAGTCAAACGGACTGGACTTCAGGGGTGAAGTGCTCCCTGATGCTCAAAAATAATATGTTGATGGAGTCGCTGAAGGCTCTTTTCAAGATGGTTCAGGAGAAGGCACACGTTAATCCTTCTGACAGCACAGTTGTTTAGTCTGCACCGGGGTTTGATTGACAGCTTTTACACCAGCGTAGACGAACAAACGGACTCAGGATTTGTTTTAACAGAACCAAACAGGTAAGGTGTTTAAACGCCCTCAGTGGGGCGACTCTACGACTTTTGGCACCTTATTTGTCATTTAAAAAAAAAAAAAAACATTTTGCAGAAGTAGGCTTTAAAATCCCAGAAATCCACCAACCTGACCACAAACTAAAGAAGTGAATTATCCCGTCTCTCCCCCTATCCCTTTCCAACCCCGGTGCAGTCTAGGCCTGTGAAGGTTGTTTCGTCATGAGCCGGGGATCCAGCCGAAGATTTCTGCCTTTTAATAAAGCAATTATTTCTTACCACTGTAACTTCTGCTGCTTTGCTAAAGTGCTCATGATGGATAGGCCGGGTCTTTGTAATATAGCAATAAGTAAGGTCTTTTACCTGCTTTTTGTAATATAGCAATAAGTAAGGTCTTTTACCTGCTTTTTGTAACATAACAATGAGTAAGGTCTTTTACCTGCTTTTTGTAACATAACAATAAGTAAGGTCTTTTACCTGCTTTTTGTAAAGTGTCTTGAGATAACACTTGTTATGAGTTGACGCCCTACAAATAAAAATTGATTGATTGATTTGAAGTTAATGAGAAAGCTGCGGGATTAATGCAGAGAGAGATGTTGTTCACTGCACTCTGGGTTGAATTACTCCCTTATGAACATGTTCCTGATGCAGCTATTGAATTTTTAAGAGTAAAAAGAACAACAAGAGAGATTTAAAATAAATGAGAGAATATTAAAAGACACAACGCCTACCTTCAAACAAACACAACCACTTCCTTATGCAGACTTTAAAGTACTTCTCTGACCTCTCGTTCATATTTCCTGCCGTCCTGCTCATCCGCTCTCTAACGAGAGTCGTGATTGTCCAACCTCCTCAACGCGGTCATCAATAAAACTAAGAGTTGTTGGAGCCGTGTTCAGCTTCCCTGCTGCCCTGCCTTCAGATTTATTGCTTATTGAAGTACATAAGGAACACATAATGCAATAACCTTATGCTGATGGGATAATATAATTTTCTGTTTGCTGCCTCAAAGGAAAAAGCAGCCCACTATTATCACTAAGTATCCTCTGGAGGAAATGTAAAAAAAAAAAAAGAAAAGGAACCCTGAAGGCAGTGTTTGTGTTCCAGTTGCATTTGGAAATCAGTATTCATGCAGACTTTGGTTATTTGGTGTGTAGACCTCATTATATTAGCATACCAGGAGGTAAATGACAAATAAATGCAGCACTCATCACCGTCTCTATTTCTGCTTGACAATGCACGTTCTGCATGAATGAATATTGATGCATGGCTTTCCCTCCGTGCTTCGTTTTCAAGTCCCCCCCCCTCTCTCTTTTGGGGAAGAGGGATGAAGTTAAAAAAAAAAAAAAAAAAAAAAAAGCACAGGCAGCAGCAACAGCAAGGAGACTTGTAAGTAGCGCACATTGTTAGCATTGAAAGCGCTTCCTGCTGCTAGTCAATAAACAGGATGCGTGCTGTGTCATCGCAGACGTTTGAAGACAGCCGCCGTATGGCAAAGAGAAACAGCTTGGAGTCTGCCACTTTGAGCCCAAAATCTATTTTAGGGATTTATCCTCAGGTTTTCTTTTTTTTGTGTGTGTGAAATGGATGTGAGAAACGAAGCCTCTCACCCCCCTCCCCCCTCCTCCTCCTCCTTCACCGCCTCCTTTTTCTCTGTTCTCAGCTCCTTCCCCTCGCAGCTAGCAGCAGCACACCTGCTTTTTGTTCGACACAAAGCTGATTACACTTTCGTGCACAGCTATTCCTCGAGAAAAAAAAAGACGTGTGGAGAGAATAGAAAGAATAAGAAAGTGTCAGGTAACTATGCAAATCCCAGAGAGAGCAGGGCTGAGGATTTTAAAGGAGTAGTTGGATGTTTTCAGGGAAAAAGAAGTGAGGCTGCCCAGTAAAAGTCGATCACTGTATATCAGTGGAAAAGTCATAGAAGAGTATCTGCACTCTTTCTCTTTCCTCCTGCATCACGGTCCTTTGGAGCGATGTGGGAGCATGGCAGGCTGTACTTTGAAGTCTCAGGATGCAGGAGGATGAGGAAGTGATGAACGAAGCAACATAGTGTGACGCTTTGTGACGAGTGTAGGTTTATGTTTTCATCGCCCCAACATAAGAGGAGAGAAGGACTATGGTGAAACAGAGAAAAACTGAAACAGTTTTATGAAGTGCACAACGACGGCACCAGTGGTGAGTCTCATGCTGGTCACAGGATATAAAAGTTATCGCCCCTGCTTGCTGCAAATTTTTTCTTTATATTCTTTGACATTATTTATGTTTGCCCCAAAGAGTCTATTGACACGTACAGACTGACATTTGAATACAAGTTGCACCCCTGTTACGCCTCACATGTGTGAGCAGTGCACGGCTGTGGAATGATGAGGGGTTCAACTCCTCGCCCGCCCCTCAGAGGTGGTGACAGCGGGCGAAATCGAGGGAACAAGCTGTGAATAGTGACATTGGAGCCAAAACAGCGCCGTGTGTGTGTGCGCAATCAAAATCAAGTATTTAACACAGCAGTGTGATAAGGCGGGTAAGGCCCCCGTGTCCACCTAGCATTTTTTTCCTCAGCGCCCAGCGTCTTTTTTCAGTTGTTTTCAAAAAGTAGAGAGCGTTCGCAGCAGAAAGCAGCCGCCTGGATTAAAAGCGTTTTGTCGCTTTTGTGCGGCCGCTCCGAGCGCTCAAATTGAAAATCTTGCAACATCACGGCCACTCTTTTCCAAATGAATGATATTCCCCGTAGTTTAGCCTCTTACTGATCGTGTCTTATACCCACATCCTCCTCGCTCTGGGTCTGATCAGGAAATAAACGATCTGAAATATATAAAACATGCAGTAAATAGTGACGGAGCAGTGTCAGTCATACAGCGGCCGTTGTCAACAGACTGTTGTCATGGAGACAGGACGGACGTGCAGCGCTTTTCTCCTCAGCGCACAAACGCTTCATGCTAACTAACACTCTCGAATGCACAGCCAGTGCTCCCCCCCCCCCCCCCCCCCTAAATGTGGAGGTTAGACATCCCCGGCTCGTTGTCATCTTGTCTTGAAGTCGTTCCCTTCCATCAAATTGGGTTTGCCACAACTTCCACACTACATGCTATGCTAGGCTATGCTAACCACCTGCTGGCTTGAGACACGTTTTTACTGCAGATGTCAAAGAGTAATCAAACTTTTCCTCTGACTCTATGGAAGAAAGAGCGACATGTGTTTCCCCACCATGTTGGAACTGTTTCTTTAAATAAAGTCAGCACACCACCACATGTCCTCAGACATGACATGAACTGTACAATCTGAACTCTTTTTTTTTAATCTCTGCTTCTTACTAGAGCTTTTCAGTCTCCTGCAGTTTTCAGAGTCTCCTTCTGACCCTCCCTGCTGGGCTCGTATGGTTTCAGTCTGCACCGAGCACGCCCAGCCCAGCCGGCGGATAACCCCGCTACCTCATCCCCCCCCCCCCTCGGGACCGACTTACATCCTTCCTCTTCTGTCTGCGCTCTTTACCATTCTCCTCGTATCTTCACTCAGCTCCACTTCCTTCCACAGTCACAGAACCACCATCTGCCTCCCCCCCCCCCCCCCCGCCTCCTCTTTAAATCCCCTCTTTCCGTCTCCATGCTTACAGGAAGCAGCACCTGCTTCTTTACATCACTTCCTCGAGTCAGATTTTGTTTTAGTCCTTTTGTGCAAAGATTACGAGAGCTGGAAATATGTGTGGGACTCTCTGGCATGGTTCCTGGCTCCCACAGTTGAGCCGTATTTTCAGTGACAGGCCGAGTCTGGACACTTAATCTGCTCTCACAGACAACCTTGGCCAGCAGTTTTCTCCCTGACCCGGGCCACCCTGTGAGCAGGTTCCTGGCATAAATCACACCTTTCCCCCCCTTTCTGTTGGAATCTTATCAACTCATCCATAATGTCCTTTGGGTGCTGTCATCTTTACAGCAGAATAAACACGACAGCGTCTCGAGTTGACCTCTTATTTAGGACACAGAATACGGATATATACGAGGGGAATAAAAAGATGTTCGACCGCATTCACTTCAATTGGCACATTCTTCTGTCACAAGCCATTTCCCTGCCTTTCCTTCCATTACGCACACTGAGGAAATATTCTTATTGTTTATTGCTGCAGCGCCTCTATTGAGTTAGGTAACTCAAAACAGGATGTTTCGCTGTGCAATTACCGCTCACGAGGAATGATGGCGGAACAAACAGAAGCTGAAGTCACTGCTGTGCTCTCACTTGCTGGATGTCCATTGTTTTCAGCTCTCTAGTTATTCTTCTACAAGCTGCTTCCTGCGCTATCATTAGGCCCATACAGTCAAGTTCCCCCGTGTGTCAGCTCGCCTTCCAAACGTGTGTGGTCACAGCGGACTTCACGCACTTCAGTTATGACCACTCATTACAGATCTCATATTCTGGCATCGTCTTATCAACATTACAGATTCATTTATGTGAAGCATGTCGCAAATAAAGCATGAATGAAGTTGCTTGACGAGGCAAATTAAAACCCTTGAAGGTAAATTCACTAACAAGGATCGCAGACCAATCAGCTGCTCCCGACCGGTCGGATGGTTTTATGTTTCATGTTTGATATTCACCGTGGCAACAGCAGGCGTTCCTGTTTAATCAGTCTTTCCCCTCGCATCCTGAGAGAAACGCTGGTTAGCTTGTGTTTGTCGGTGATGCTGAGTGAGAGCGATTTTCACTCGTCAGTCGGCTGGACTGGGAGGACAGACTGACTGCAGGGGCCGAGGGAGACTCAGGATGGGGGTTCAGTCTCAAGCGTAATTCTGGTCGAGCTGATCGCGGCCCGGACTGTTCCTAGAGGGGCGGGTCGAAGAACTGAGACAAACAGGGTGGACTGGGATGGCTCATTATAAGAAACCTTGTCAGCTGATTGAAGGTCTGGTTTAGACGTAGTCCTGCTCCTGAACCTAAGTCCAATATATGAACTTCATGTACAGACTCAAATGATCGTGTGTTAGCAATGAGGATTTTAAGAACTCTTTGTGATATTCTAAACATATTTTTGAGACTTTTCACCAAGAAAATGAAAAAGATAATTCAGCTTTTAGTGTTTTTTTTCAGATTTAAAAAGCATTCTTTCTTTACATAAGACTCCTATAAACGCTGCCACCACTTAATGGACTCCTTGTTGAATCAGAAATCTTATGGTGAAGTCTTTCACTTGTGCACTTTTTCACTCCATCCTAAAGTATTTCAAGCTTTCCCTCCATAAAAGAGCTCCTGATCAGCCCGTTTTCTGTTGTTCATACTAACTTCCATAGAAGCTGTAACGGACACAGAGGATGAGTGTGGATTGATCCGCTCCCCGCTGATTTAAACGGCTGTGTGAAACTGTTAATAGAACATCTCAGGCCTGGAGGCTGCACTCATTGATCCTGTACGATGTTTTCACTGAGACTATGGTGAATATTGATACTGAGCGTATGGATCCATGTATATGAGACTTCACATGGATGTCACTGAGCATAGATTGTGTGTTTGAGTGGATGTATTGCTTCATGAGGCTTTTTTTTTACACTAAAGTTTTGGGAAAAGATGCTGCACAAGCTTATAGATGCAAATATGATCATGACAAACGCGACTCACGTCAGATATTTGTGATTAATGGGCTTCAAAACGGATTGATTCGTCTGAGACTTCAGTGACGGAGGACAAAATGTTTCATTACATCGATCAATGCGAGTGTCTGGCTGGACAGCACGCTTTCATTATGAGGAAGGAGTTAATCTAACATTTCCTCTGCAGTGTTTGATGAGGGTTATTAGGAGACCGGGTTTAGGGATCAAACGCGCCGCAGCTCACAAGTCGCCCTCTCCGATGTCGCTGTTCGGTTGCCAGGGAAACCAAACAGTGAGGCGACAACAGGAAGTGATTTCATCATCTCTGTCCTGTGACTTACAACAGGAGCTGACACGCTGCAGTGTGTGCAAACTGACGAGAGATGTGTGGAAACAAATACTGTTCTAGTTCTGACACAGAGCCGTCATCTACTGCTCGAGTATAAGAAGCACTGTGCTCAGAGTGTAACTGACATTATGACTTTAAGGAGGTAAAGCAGGCCGACAGCATCGTGCATGGAATAAAAAGACAGATGATTTTTAAAGGGTTATTCCAGCACTTTTAAATCAAGGCCCTGTGTGTGACTGTTTGGGTTCCAAATCACTAATATGTACAAAACGTTTGGGGATTTTTGTTTGTTTCAGTAAATCAGCTAATCAAATAAGCTCTGATAAAGTTCTTTGTCACTCACAGTTTCTGTAAGCATGCCAACGTTGAATATTTGAACAACAAGTAGAGCGGAGACTTATTACAACGTCATTTTTTTTTGCAGGTTTTTTTAGGAATTAACGAGTACTCGGACGAAAACAAGTGAAATCAGAAAATCATCACAAAGCCAACCGACAGTAAGGAAATATTCTAAAAACTGGCTCTAGACTTTATTATGCATATAGAAATGTATTTATTTATAGGTTTTAGAGACTGATGCAACAGAGTGTAAGGGCTCAGGCCTCCTCCAAAGAGTCACCAGTTCTTTGTGAGGGGGACACACATGATTAATGGGGTAAGAAAGACACACATTCATTTGGAATCTCTTTGAATTTATTTTTCTCATCTTAGTTTTTCTTGATAAATAGTTCTTCTCATATGATTATTGAAATATTCCAGCATACAAAGTTTTGAGAAGGAATCTGTAAGTGTTAAAAAAGAAAGCCCTTAACTGTAAGAGGTTGTGGGCGGATGTGGCTCAGTGTTCGGGGGTTCGATCTCCAGCTCTCACATGAGTGAGAGTGCAGCCATGATCAGCTGTGCACACATCACAGGAGAACTACAAGATCACGAGGGAATAAAGAGAAAAACGTGCAAACAACGTATTGTTGATAAAATGATTAAAAATATGAACGCGAGTCCATTAAAGGCTTTATATGTGATTTTTAGATCCAGCAGATGTCGCCCTTGAGCACCAGCAAGAAACCAAAACAACTAGCGCTGCATTGTTGTGTTAGCATGCTAATGCTAGCGATCTTTATTATGCTCGTATCTTCACACTGCATGTAAATTTACCTGAAATGAGCGTGATCTAGAAACACAGTTAAGCAGTGAGTACAGTATGTTATTCTTCTTTTCTCTAGTCCCTCAATTAAACAACTTTTATACACGAGGGGAGGAGTCAGCCGGCCGTCCGGGCGATGTAAACAAACTGAAAATAGGACTCTGAAAACTCTGAAAACATCACAGACAGTGGGACTCGGGTGTTACACCCATTGTAGACAGTCATGACTCACAGAGTTATTTTCAGAGGATATACTGGATTTATATTATATTTAAGTGTGAAAAATCAGATATTAAGCCTTTAATAGTGTTTTATTTTGAAATTGACCGGACGCTCTGTGAGTTTCCATGTCTGACTTCCTGTCCAGGGTTGTCATATTCTGTCCATCTTGACCTGTGCCTGAAGCGTGCTCTGTCGAAAATAGACTTGCAGCCTTTTTTTGATACTGAGCAGAGTGTAGTAGTGCTGCTGGCACGCTCCGGAGACGGACCGCGGCGCTCTCTGTGGAAACACAAGCATTGACTAGAGTGGCAGGGAATGGCGGAGCATGTAAGAAGTTTCTCTCTCAATTACGCATAAGCTAATACATCAAACATGCAGGACATGTAGTTACTCTGTTTCTGTGACAAGCACTCAACACAAGTTCACCACAGGAGAAAGAACAACAGATCATTCCTGCTAAAAGACGTTCAAATCGTCCTCGGGTTTTATGGACGTAAATATGAGCGATTGTTTCCTGTTGCCGCACAGAGAGCTTCCTTAATGTATAGTGGCAGCATGTGAGTGCTTCTGCTTCTGATCTGCACTCCTTTCATTAGCGGGCTGTGTGCTCTCTGCATCGGAGCGGGCTGACGGTTGCCAGGTCGGAGCCAGAAGGCTTCATCTGTACAGATAAGAATGAACCAAACCAGAGCAGCCCTCAGGCTCCAGGTCTGACATCTTCTCATGGCTGCCTGATACAGCTGGGAGGAATGTCTCCAATACATCACGTCTCTGGAGCTCATCTTTAGCCCCTAAAGAAGAGAATAAGAAGCATTTGGACCTGAAGATCTGCAGAAGTTAAACGCAAAGGGACCCGAGTGTTAGAATCACCTCTATTTGTCGTTTTGATGCTAAGTGAAAGTGTCCTCTGATGAATATTCATCAATGCACCATGTCAAAACATGGCTGATGTAACACAGCCTTTTCATTGTGAAGACCTCTCCTGTTCCCCGATGTGTCACACAGCTCTGTCTCTTCCATTAACATCTTGATAATAGCCCAGCGGTACCTGTCAGAGGTTAAAAGAAAGACTTCAGTGTCTGCTCCCTCAATAATTTGTAACGTTTTTTTCGGCCCCGGTGGGGGGAAGGCCCGAGCCTTCTCAGGGGGAGGCTCACTGAAGCCGAGCGCTGTGTTCCCAGAAAACATGGCTGGAATTTGGCTCCGGGGCAGATGGGTATCCTTTCGACAAGAGGAGGAGGAATGTGTTCTCTGTGGGAGGGAGAGTTATGTGTTGAAGGCAGGAGGGGGGTTTATATCTGAGCTGGTGCCAAACTCTCCCCCACCAACTCTCACTGGTTGAGAGATGTATATGTGATGTAAACATGTGGGGAGCTGATGAAAACATGCATCTCAAACAGAGATAGTGAATCTGAGCTGCAGGGGTGCGTGTGTGTTTGTGTGTGTGTGCTGGGGGTGGGGGGGTTGTAGACCCACTGCTCTGTTCAGTCTTTGATACTGCACTGTGTCTCTGCAGATTTTAACTAAATCAAACTGTGTCAAATACATTTTTATTGGCCCAATTAAATGTTGGAATAAAAGGCACCTATCTTTGTTTTTAAGGGCATTTTCAGACCTAACCTGTTAAAACTAACTGCAGTCCGTTTGCCAAGTTAGAGCGGTTTGTATGTACTGCTGCGAAAGCTGTCAATCAAACTCTGGTGCAGAGCAAACAACTACCGAGGCTGCTTGAGAAGGTGGTTCAGTGTGTGCTTTTTTCAAACTGTATCGTTTACCTACAGAGATAAATGCAAACAACATCAAAACTGATGAGCAGAGCCGACATCAATCTGTGTAGTTGTCTGTCCATTTACAAATTTTGAGCAGCCACAGCCAATCAGGAGTTGACTAGACTTTGTCGACTTCAGACAAATGTCCCCGTGTGAACACAGACCAAACTTGAGGTAGTTATGCGACAAAGGAAGAAATTAGTCCATGATCCAGACCAGAGCAAACGATCTGTAGGTGTGAAAACACTCTGAAGAAAACAGTAATGAACCTTACCTCTGCTTTTTAGTCCAGCATGTATGACAACTATTGTATCAGATAAAGGTCTTAATAAGTACTGTCGTTTATAATTTCAATTCATGTTCACAATACACGCTGGACAGGGAAAACTTTGTGTAAGGATTGTTTAATCAGCACAGACGAAGAGCTAAAAGTGGGAAGAAAGCTTTGTGTGATCTCGCTGAAATGATTATGATGAATGATGGAAGTGGGTCTCATGGATCTGACTCTGGAGTTGAAGCTGATTGCAGCAGGGAAAATACATTTTTTTATTCATTTTTGACAACAGGGATCAGCTCACAAAAGGTTAGAAGGTTTTGTTTTGTTGGAGTGAAACGTGTGAAAGTCCGATTGATTGAGCAGAAAAGAGCAAACATGAGAATAGGCCTCTGATTGCTTAATTTCTAACCAGAGGAAATGTCTGTGATTCTTGTGAATTTCTGCACAAGACCATGCCCGCCCCCCCTTTCAAATAATTACAAGGAACTTTTTATATAAAATTTCTACAATTCTACAATTCATTTATCAGACGCAGACAGTAAGTACAACACAATCATGGATCTAGAGAGGAGGAAACAACATCAGGAAGTGCAAACGAACAGCTTTAAGCCTGATCAGACACAGGTTCTGACATGAAGTGACCAGAGGCAGAGCACAGGTGCTGACATGAAGTGACCAGAGGCAGAGCAGTGTTTTTTATTTTCCATATTTTTAAATAATAAAGTCAATATATTGTCATCCACAAGCTGTTCTTGAGAGTTCCAATTTGCATCTAAACCATCCTTAATCTCTCCATCGTCATTATCAAAATGAAAACCATCATAGTCATCATCATTAGTTTCTTTGCTTTAAAGGAGAAAAGGTCGATGCACTGCAGAGTCACACAAAATATCTTGCATTGCTCTAAATATGGAGTACCACAGGGCTCTATTATCGGCCCATTTTGATTTCTTCAATCAATACAAAATCAACCGCAAATGCCTTAAATGCCTCAACAAATGAAGATTCTGTGTGCTAGATCAAAATCTTTCACTTCAGGCTCTCCAGGAGTGAGTGACCACTCTTGTTCAGAAGCACTTTACCTCTTTTATTGCAGCTTCCCAACACAGGCCGTCCTTCCTGCCAGTATTGATTTTAAAAATCCTTCTTCTAACTTTTAGAGCACTTCATGGCGTGGATCCCAGATACATGCATTTTATGTTTTTTTTTATAACCATCAACAAAAGTTTGCTGAGAATAAACAGAAGAGGAGCTTGGCAGTGAGCGCGAAAAGATATAAAAAATATGGATGTTTTTTGTTACACTTAAATTGTTTTGGATTAAAACAAACTCTTTAAAGCACCAAAGTCACACAATGATACAAAAAGCACAACTATGAAGAAAAAGGTAGACCAGCAACTCTTGCTCTCTGACTTTTCCTTACCAAAGGAGTCTGTTGGAACAGAAAAATAGGAACTATTTTAAAGCTCTTTCAAGTTTCAAAAAAGGCATCTTCCCGTACAGTTTGTCTGTAATGTAGTCAAACACTTGAAGGTCACATTTTCTCCTCCTCTTCAACCAGTGTAAATAAGTCTCAGATAGAAGTCTATTTCAGCCCTGCTCAGAACAGGCTGTTTCTGTGTCTGTACCTTTAAATGTAAATGAGCTGTGTCTGACCACGCCCCCTCTCTGGAAGGACTTGGGTGTCTTGGGCTTTCTCCCACCATGCCCTATTGTTTACGGTGAGAAGGCAGACTCAGAGGGCAGAACAAACACTTAGCTGTGGGAGTGTCACCCACCTGGGGGAGGGGCAACTGCCTTTGTGATGTCATGAAGAGAAAATCTCCAAACGGCCTGTTTGAGCACACATTTTCTGAAAAGTAGAGCAGGCAAAAGACAGAGAGGATGGACTTTTCTCATCATTGGGGGGTTTGTAGACAGACTAGAGACACATATTAATGTTAGAGAAACATCGTGAAGTGTATTTTGAATAATATGTGGCCTTTAAAATAACAAGCAGCACCAAACCAGCACTTTTATTGGGAGTGCTCTGATCAGACCTATTCTCTGACTGATGACATTGAGGTCTTTGTTGTCCGTTTAAGGGTCCTTCAAACGTCCTTTTGGTCATTTATTCCAAACATATCACGAAACAGGGCCCAGTTATTCCTCTATAACTCATCTGTAAACTTTTCCCTAAAGCAGCAGCTACAAAGTTAAGCTCCACCTCTCACATTAGCGAGGCCTGAGTGTTTACTGGACTTTCCTGAAGCCTCCTTTTCACCCTCCAGGGAGAAAAGTCTCTTCCCATTAAGTCAGCCAAGGTTGGCCGAGATTTTCATCTCAAAAGATATGCATTTCTAAACATTGTATAAGCACTGTGCATTATTCATTGGGCTTATTAGAGGAGGTGGACTTTGGGTTATTGCAAATCAGAGGAACAAATATTAACCCATAACATTAGCATACGAATGAGTGAGTGTCTCCCTGAATGACTTACAACGACTGGTTGTCACCGAGCATGCCCCCAAGGTAAGAGCTGCTCCACACCTAATACAAACAATATAGAATAGAATTAAAACTGTATGACATCTGCTCCTGTACGTCCAAGTCTGTTTGTGCTCAGACGATATCCGCTGTGTTGTAGTCGTCGAGAGAACCCGCCACAACAAACGACACTCTTGTTTGCAGTATTTACCCTGAAAAATAAAATCATTAACCTCACTAATAAGAGACAGAAGAAAATACAGCTGCCGTGGGAGAAAAGTACATCAACAAAGGGCGTTGAGAAGGCGTGTTTTGACTCGATGCGCGTGCATTCACGTTCTGTATGGCCGGTGTTAATGACGTATTCCAGCATCAATTAATTTAGCATGAAAATCAATGATTCTCCAGGAACACAGTGTCTCTGCATGGCCTGAGGTTTTATTTCTCTGAGAGTGTAGCCTAATGAGACACACACACACACACACACACACACACACACACACACACACACACACACACACACACACACACACACACACACACACACCCTGGATGGATACTCATTCTCTATCGAGGGTAATGCCAGCCCAGTCTCACTCTGTTATTCATTGTGAAGTAGAGATACAGAAATTATTTAAAACCAGTGAGACTAACTGGTATTGCAGGCTTGAACAATACCATTACACTACGTCTGCTTTAGCATGATGCTCTTTAAACCAGTCCAAGGTTAAAACTATAAGAGCACAAGACTTGATTCTTTATGCAAACGAAGTATGAGACTTCATCTCTAAAGTAACAACAATATAGAAAGAAAACAACATGGGAAATGTAAAAAGTGTTGAGGGTGGGATTTTTGAATGCTATGACATCACAAGGAGCAAAAACATCAATACAGGTGAGATTTTCTTATGTTGCAGATGTTGTGATATAAAAACATCAGGATTGGTATCGGTACAAATGTATCAGAATCGGATCGGAACTTAAAAAACCTTTTTTTACTCCTGGAGGTCGAAGTTTTCTTACATGTTGCTAGATTCACAAATGTTTGAAATCAAAATGTTCTGCATGCTAATTTAACAAAATCTGGATGTAGGACTTCTAAAATGTACTTACATTGGTTTTTAAGAGTCTAGGGATGTTCAGCATTTGAAAAAACTCCAACAAATGACATCAATATCTGTAAAAAAGTTGGCTCCAGATGCTGGTTTCTAGCAGCACTCTGATGATGATCAGCCGTTTGAACCTTTTAATGGATCTTTATTTAATAGTTTACGTATATTTCTAAAACCCACAGTTGCCTAATTAAGTCTCTAATTACAGCTTACAGCAGCTTCCAAGGATCATCTTTCACACTTGGATAATATGTTGTATACATTTTCTGCTCGTTTGTGTCAATCATGTTTAACTTGGCATCGTCCCGCTCGTCTGGGTCCGTCAGATGCTCGATGGGAATCATGAGACTTCAGTCAGCCAGCTCAGATCGCACCCGGTTGTCATCTGAGTGACGCACGAATCTCAACTTCACTTGACCTGGTTACATCACTCCACTGCCTCTCATCTTACTGCATGTGTCTGATTTATATTATCGAAGGAGGAGGAGGAGGAGGGTGAACGTGTGTGTGTGTGTGTGTGTGTGTGTGTGTGTGTGTGTGTGTGTGTGTGTGTGTGTGTGTGTGTGTGTGAGCGTAGGTGTGTGTGAAAAGAAAGTCGGAGAAGCTTTCCAGGCTCTGTTTTGATCCCGAGCACTGCGTTTTCTAATTACCGTCTGGTACACAAACTCCAACTGGAGCTGCTGGTGAACATCTTCAAGCATCACCAAGTCTGCTGATGAACCCCGTGAATGCTCACTCAGAGATTTTTGCTGAGAACAGTTTGTTGACAGGCGACACAGTGGCTCAGTTTTTATTTTACACGCAGGTTAATTGAACCTTCACTTAGCCCTGTCACTCTTAGTTATGCCCGTTCAGCGTTCTTTTCCCTCATTGGACATATTTAAGTCTGAAGAAGGGTACGATAAAAAGCTTCAGAATGATAAATGTGATTTCTGTAATATGCATCCTTGAGCTCCAACATGCATAGCTAGAAGCAAGGCTTCCTAATTCTTGCAGGTAACCGTGAATTAACCCACCTAAGATGACAGCTGTGGAGAACAAGCTGTGATTGACAAATGAGGTTCCTTAGAGCTTTTCTTACCTGGATTATCAGGGTAGAGAGGGTGTTGTAGTCAAGACCACACCAACTTTGACCAAGACATACCACGAGGCCAGAATGCTCTGGACCAAGACAAGACCAAGACATTTACAGATCGAGACCAAGGCCGTAAATATCACTGAAAAATCATCATCGTCCAAATTCTAAACATTGTAGAGAGCTGTCTCCTGTATATCCAGCTCTGCATGGGTCTGTAAACCTTTCTGTGTTCTAACCTCTCTCCATTTTTCAAAAGCATCTCCAATATTGATCCTAGTTTGAGCACGTTTCTGCTCATGGAGCTTATTAGAAACATGCAGAGGCTTTTTAGGTCGGGTACAATCACTTCTATCTGAACCACTATCCATCACTGCAACACCTGTTGACCTGATAACTGCTCTCATATCTGGCAAACTGAGCGGTGTCCAAAACGGCCGTTTGGGGGTGTCTTAAAACCGCCTACCTTCTCTGGTCCAAACAAATCCAGAGCCTTCAGGAGCAGAATCTAAAGTTAGAAGGAGGACATACTGGCTGCTGCATTGTTGTCAGAGAAGCCAGCACTTCAACATAGCATGTTTCCTTAATGTCTGATCATATAGTAAGATACCTTTATCATTTCACTCTACAGATTACTGATTGGTCTTTTAATGCTTCTAAGAAATGTTTATGTCACGTGTTATAAATGCATCAAGTTTAAAACGAAGATAAACATGGAATAAGAGCCTAAGAACCACTTGATCCACTGGATATGAAGTTTTTTTGGCTCATGTTCAATACTTTCAGCCTTCTTCAACCAGACATGTCAGTAATGAGAAAAACTTGTTTTACTCCAGAAAACATGGCTCTCCAAGGCCGGCTGGAAACACACTTTGTTTGTCTCCTTTGACCACATCCTAAGTGGGTCAGCCGTAGTAATGGGCCGCCCCACCGTCCTTCGTCTGGTAATTCGGCGCATTGATTGAACTCAGTCTCAACTTTCCGTTAACCTGTGCAGAGAAGCAGAAGACACGATATCACTCAGGAGGAAAGAGAGGTACAAACAGGAAGAGGGGAGGATGACGTTCTTATGGCTCACTTGGTCTCTGAAAGGAACATGGGTTTCCAAATATAGCGATGTGACCTGAAGACTTGGTATTTAGGGGACCAAAGTTAGCCGTACAGCAATTTAGCGGTCAATATCCACGAGTGATGGTGC
The DNA here is from genome assembly GCF_963930695.1 of Labrus bergylta. Taxonomy (NCBI): domain Eukaryota; kingdom Metazoa; phylum Chordata; class Actinopteri; order Labriformes; family Labridae; genus Labrus; species Labrus bergylta. The sequence continues at coordinate 21,974,173 of NC_089214.1, read as the reverse complement.
AAAAAACAAACAACTGTCCAAAGAGTTGAGTCTGGATCAGAATTGTCTGAATGTAGAAATCCAGATTTTTCCCAGGCTCAGATTTTCCATCAATGTTTTATCAGATTTTTCAAGTAAAATACAATTTAACTCAGCTGATCCAGACAATGAGTTTTTATAACAATAAGAATTGCCGATATGCTAATAATAGGAGTGCATGCTACACATTTTGTCCAGAGGGGGCGCCACAATCCACAAAAACTAAAAGATCCTCACAGGTGCTTAAAATTAAACATTTGATATTTACACAGTAAACTACTCTGTGAAAATCGTCGCATTGCTGAACAATTAAAACTTTTTTGGAAGTCTTGTCATGTTGAGAGCCACAGTGAAAGTCGAGTTAAGCTAAGTATGACTCAAGACGATGACTCAAGTCATCTTGAGTTAAGCTGGTTGGATAGCCGCAGCTCCTACGCTGTAGTGAAGACGACATAGAAGGTGGACTGATGAGAAATCTGATTGTACCATGAGCTCATACATGTTGGGTTTACAGTCAGATTAAAGTGTCTCTGTTTGGAGGTTTGAGAATACGGTCGCCTTAATAACACCAGACTGTCTTTCTGTGTTTTAGTTTGCATATGCAGGGGCTGTAAAAAACAGACTGGTATAATATGGAACCACATTTTCATCATGAAGTGAGTGTAACATTTACACAGTGCCCTAAAAGTTCTTTCACCTCTCTGGTCTTTCCCCTCTCTGTTTCATGATAAGGTGTGTGGAGAGTGAAGGTAGCTCCAGCAGTGCTCTGTTGCATTCCCACTATTGCTCCTGCATTTAGGCGTAATGCTGTGAATGCTTCTGTTCCGATTCCAATAATCTTGTTTTCATAATCAATGCCTCCCTGAGGACGTGTGATGGACAGTAACACTGCATAAACATAGCACGACGTTAATGATTCAAATTTCCAATAACCCACCAACGCTGCGTTGTTTGTCCTTGCCACATTTCTGCACATCTATTTGGTATCGAATGCCGTCCATCATGTCTCAGTCAAACATGTTTCATGTGAGTACACATAATGTGGTCGTAAAAAGACGGATGCAGCGCCGCATACGAAGCAGTAGATAATGGCCCTTTTTGGACTTGAGGGGATTTGTCACTTTTGTTTGTACACCAACAGAGAAGAACATCAGCAAAGGACGACTGCGGTGTACACAAAGGGTTGGCAGGCAGCCAGGCGAAGAGTAATAACAGAGGCGGGATGAAAAAGGAGCCACCTTACATCATGTACGGCGCTGAAGACAGGACAGGAGAGTGATGTTCTGTGGATGTGTCACCAAGGGGGTTTTAAAGGGCTTGAATGGTAACACAGACCACCACAGTGACTGCTTCAACAGCTTTACTTTCAACCTTATTCAGCACTAGGTACAAAATATGTTGTGTGTGAATCTGACAGCGAAACATTCAGACATAAATGATCCACCTTCATGTGAAAATAGCTGGCTGTTGACTTTAAGTAGAGCCAGACAGATATGACACTGATGTTTTAAAAATGAATTTCTGTTTCCTTTAGTAAACTGTAGGGAGCCCTGGAGATGACATGGATGTTTTTTCTTGTGCACTTTCTATTTCATGCATGTGCACATTATCACACCGTGCATCTTTATTAAAAAGACCAACAAGTCTGACCTCAGATGATTCTCTCTCTAAATAAGCCTCAACATCTAGAATTAATAAAAGCCTCTCATATCATATCAGTGATTCCAAAACGTATACAAAGGGGCTAAACGCTAATGTTAGCGGTAGCTTCCTCTGTACACAAGGAACTGCTAGGCCATTGAACGAGTACCGAGAGCGACCCCGATTTTTGAATGGAAAAATTAATTTGTACTAGTGGCTGATATTGTGGATCTTGAGCTGGAAGAACCCTTTTGGTGTCTCGCAACCACTCGGGGGGGTCCCGACCCCCACTTTGGGAACCACTTCTCTAGTTTACAAACCATTTACTTCAATCCCCTAAAGCATCATACTGAGTTATATAATCCCTAAAAAAAACTTTCAGTCTCCCATAATCAGAAAATACACACACTAATGTCAATATAATTATGATTGGCCCATATCGGCCAATCACATGACCCAGCCAGTGTATCCATCAGGCTCTCTATTAATCTCCTGAGATATAGATGACGTGATGTAATGACCCTGCTTTTAATTTTCAAAGCACTGAGCGTACTCTCCTGGATATCATTCACGAGTAGAAACATTCTTCTTCATCTGTGGATCATTTCAGCCTCTCTGGGGTCAACAGATCGAGGCTGCACCTACACACACATATTATGATTCCTCTCCTGTGGACCCCCCCCCCCCCCCCCTTCTCTTCACTTTCTGACAGAGCTCTCGCTGCCGGAGCCAGATGGCATTTCTCAACACAAATGAACCCCACCGACAAACGCAGAGCCGTAACACGACGCAGAGAAAACAGTGACAGTCCGAGCACGCTGCCTCTGAATTAATCATGGGGCTGAGGAACAAAGGCTTCCAGCGGTTTGATCAACGAAGCTCATTTAAATCTCTTTTTAATGCGCTAAGACCTGCGAAATGTATCAACCTGGCTGCATTAAACTCAGCTTAACATTTACAACGAGGGGAAGCTTGTCTGAAGGAGCAGTTAATTCCTCGTTTATTCTGTGGAAAAGGACACTCTCCGAGGTGCACTGAGTTAATCTCTATTAGCTGATGACAGTGCGAGTTCTTGCTTTCATTAATCGGCCAGCAGAGCAGAGAGAAACAACTTCGCTTTTGTTCTGCTTTATCCTAAACGCTGTTATTTGTCTTCAACTGCCCACAAAGATCAGACTTTTGATTCTATTGAGATCGGTCTAATGAGTGAATCTGAGTTTCTGTTTCTCCATGGTTTAATCCTTCTAATTAATAATTCAGAAACACATTTGAAGGTGTGCTAGCTGCATTGATCCTAACACCTCCAGGCGGTATCGTCATTATGACTTTTAAAACATTCATCGTCCCCAGATGATGAATCCTCCTGACCTCGGTGATCACCTTATGGTGCTGAGAAAGTCTTTTCTCGAGCAGCAACATTTTCAAGTCTTAACTGATTTTAAAAAAGTGGGAGACGACACAAAGAGGGACGTTTTACACCAATTTTAACCATTATTCTCCTCTGAACGCACACACTACAGCCTGACCACACACCTGCTGTTTGTAGCAATGATCTCACAGAAAGTCATGTGATCAAATGTGACTTCAGAAGAAAAAATGGAGGACTATCTGAAAGGCCCTCAGGGGTGTTGCTTCCTGATTTGCTTGCTCATCATGGTTTTCCATCTTAGGCAGCCTGATATTTACGATTTGAGATCAGGCTCCAACTTAATCAGGAGCAGTAAAAGTATCAAATTGACTAAACACTCGAGGAGTATTCGGACAAACAATTGGCTGCAACAAGCACAGTTTTGAACCAGATGTAAGCAAGCTAGCATTCATAATAATCTTCTACCATGGCTGAATTCAGACCAAAAGTGAAGCTAAAGCTTGGTACACTCTAAAAGATTATCAGGACAATTTTGGGCCTGATACTATTCTGGGTGATAGTTCTAAAGATTTTATTTTCAGATTTTCCTGTTGAGAGAGTGATCCAATCTGTTGAGAAGAAAGTCAGGGCCGCACTGACTTTCATCATAAATATTAAACACTTGTGATGGTTGCTTCAACCTCTGCTATCAGGGTGTGAACGGGTAGGTGTGATCTGCGCTTTGAGACATCAGAAGACTAGAAAAGCGCTATATAAGCTCAAGTCCATTTACCATTCATAATATATAGTTGACTATGTGCAACTCGTGTGACCCAAAAGTAGTTCTCCAGCTGAACTCACAATCAGTCTTGAATTCATGTGATAGCTCTTAATGTGTTGGAGGAACGTAAAGTCATGAATCTTGTTTCCATTTGATGAATCTTACCTCAAATCTGAAACCTTCACCCAGCTGGCAGACTCGGATGTGCAGAGGAAAGTTTTTGCACTAACTAGAATTATGGAGTTGGCCTTCATCTTTTGAAAACTGCATTGTCTGCCTGTAGCATCGACTTCGCCTTCTGTTTAATCAGCTCTTTCTGACAAAGGTCATCAGGAAGCAACCAAACCTGGACCACAGGTATAAGCTCATTCGTGATCAGAAAGGCCTCGTCTTGAACATTTTGCCTTGGATTTTTTTTTGCAAGCGTAGCCATTAACCTTTTCAAAAATCGAGTCTGGATTTGAGAAACGGGTCGGACATAATGTGTTCCATCCCTCAGCGTGGATTAAGAAAAACTGGGACCCTTTATCAAGAGAAATAAAAAATCAGAGACAGCGTAGTGAGACAGTTTGAGGTAAACTGAATCTGGGTCAGGTCCAGTCTGCAGACTGTTAGTGCTTATTATTGAGCTCTGACATCCTCCCTCTTCCTCTCCAGTTCATCCCGCAGATCCTCTGTCGTATTGACCGCATGCATTATGGGGAGTGGGGAACATGGCTACAAAAGTCCCTCATTAGAAGTTTGGGTTTCTGTGAACATTATGGGAGGAGGTGGAGTATTGATCGCTGCAAGATAGCTAACTGGAAAACACTTCCCATCGGAGCCGAGCGGGGCTCATTTGGGAGGGATGCTGCTGGCAGGCTGGAGACGATTCCACATCTGGTTATTGGACCCGGGGCGGTAGTGAGTACAGTGAGTTTCTCCTGCAATCAGGAAACAGTGGGAAATCTATATGTGGTAATTACAAATTCATGCCACCACTGTGAAATTGAACACTTGGCGTCATTATAAAGTAATGGCCGCATTAGAGGGAAGTTTGCAGTGATGATTTCCCTCTCGTATGAGTATCATCAGCACTCATCCACACAAATGCAACATTATCCTGTCAAATGGCACAAAGGATGGTTTTAAATGAGAATGCAGTGCTGGAATGTACTTTTCCCTTCATACAAAAACAAAGCGGCTGCAGAGCTGCATCGTGGTCGGTTCATTTGGTTCAAAGTAAATCCTGTACTTTGCTTACCAAGCTCGTTTGGCAGCCATTAATTCAAGGAGGCTTTTTATATCTCGACTACAATGACCAATTTGAACATGAGATTGTAGAATATGTTCTGACTCACATCCATTCTCTCTATCTGTAATGTAATTACCTCACACGCAGTTACTCCCACTATGATTCCATAAATATTCATGCAAATCCAACAATTCATAGGAGGCACATATCCTCTATCAGCTCTGAAGTGGCATGTGTGCTTTATGGCAAGAATATCCCTGACTCTGTGTTTGATATGAGACGTGAATGCTCGGCTGTTCCCCCTGCTGACAGGCTAAGACAATGGATATGGGTCATAGGTCCACTTAAAAAGTGCTCATCATACTGGAAGGCATGGTCATTATTTCCCACAAAAAACCCAGTAATAGGCTCATGCAGATGCAGAGATGAAAGGCCAACATGGGCTTTCATAGTCGTCGACTCTCAAAGAGCATTTTTACAAATGTTATCCAGCCTCTTTCAGCATCATCGACAGCCTTTAATCAATGCCCGTCTGACTCTGCTGTATCTGCCTGAAAGAAAACACTGTGTTCATTCATCATGAGAGATATTGGTGGAGACTTTGTTTCCCAAACATCAAAGTCGCCCTCTCTTTCTTCTTCTTCTTCTTGCCTTTAGATAAACACACAGACTTTTACAAAGTGTGGGCGCACAGTTAAGATGTCAGAACTCAATTATGAGTCCAACTTAAGCTGTGATTTTTCCCCCGCTGCTCTGTGTCATTAAAAGTCTCATAGTAAATCACCTCGTATGTCCGTTTAGCAAGAAATGGTGTGTGCAAAGCCAATTGAACTTGAGACAATCCCTCCATAATTACAGCTCTTCCCACCCCCTTACTACAGTCCTCGGTGTCCTCTGCGGCACCGGAGAAGAATTTGGGCTCAGTCATCTGGAAAAGGGGAAGGAGGGAGGTGACTGGAAGGTATTTGTTTTGGCCATGCTCGATGAAGCTGCTAATTGTCCTTGGCCATGTAAAGCAAACCTACACGTCCTATCCTCTTTTCATTATCACCGCTGTGCTGTCACTTCATTCTCCAACACCAACACCTCAGTGCACGGCCATGATGAAGAGGAGAGGGGTGGAGCATGGAGCCCTGATGACCATTCAACATGTTCTTAACAAAGGAATATCTGACTTTGATTATATTTCCCCTGAAAAAAAAAACCCCTGATAAGATTGTTGTCTTGGAATGCTGGGCGGCAGAAATACACCATGCTAAAACAGATGATGTGACTTGTTGGACAGACACCATTCAAACTTTAAAATCTTTGTTATGATTTATATGTTATGTTTTTGCTTGTTATGCTTGGTCTATCTGTGGGTTGAGGTGGGATATATTGGGGGAATTATTTTCTTTGCCCCCCTCATTGCCATTATTCTTTACTATACGTTTATACTGTTTTGTTCAGGTTTTCAGACACTATAATTGTTTGATGCAAGCATTTAGTGGATATTATGTTGGACTGTTTGAACAGTCGCACTTTCCAATGAAGCTTACATGACAGAAGTTGGAGTCAAATTCTTCTTTTTGGAAGAGCTTTTCAGACCCTCCAGGCCTTTATTTCAAGCTTAAATTCATCGTACCGGACTGTTTCACTGACTTCAGAGTTACCAATCAGATTGAAATAATGAATCAAACTGTGATATGACACATTACAGCTTTTTACTGTAACTATTTCCACATGATTCCCCTTTGAAAAGTAACCTTGAACTACTTGATTTGGGGATATAAAGGACCTAAATAATGTCAAAGTGTTGCCCCACACTCAAAACTGTCAAAGAAAGATCCTTCAGAAGTTACTCTCAGGTCTAACTTTAAGTAAAGGATCACTCCTGTCCTCGCAGTAATTGGTTGAGACCAGATAAATCCACTTCCAGCTTCTTCAAAAATTCCTTCATAATATTGAATTGCACAGCGGACGATTAATGCTCGTCTCTGGATTGCCACTTTACCCTGACGTGCACTAATGCACGGCATGGAGAAAATGTATAAATCTGACCAAATCACTGGCGCCCTTCATTTTTCAGTCTAATGGCTGCAGCATTAACAGCTGCTAGTCGCTGTCTTAAAGTCATTTATTACCACCCATGTTATCCTAGTCTGCCATTTTACTACCAAAGCTCTATAAATCAGGGGGCAAGAAGGGGGCCGCCACCCCCCACCCAGGCTGCTTCAGGAGAGAAAGATGGAGCAGCGTGAAGTCTGAGCAGCTCGAACCGAGACTGATCTCACGTCTGAAAGGTAGCATTTAAAAGTCAGTCATAACTTCTCTCTTTGCCTGCAGGTCTGATACTTTGCATTGCAGCATAGCCTGTGTGGAATAACTACTGCAATTATCCTGCTGACATCACGTTATGTTATTACACGTTCTGTCATTGTGAGAGGACGCACTGAGCTGCTGATGGCTCTAAAGTCTGGCCTGCTTTCTTGACTTCTCTGTTATAAAAAAAAAAGAGAGAAAAGAGGACGTTTTTAAGTACCGTCTTGTGGTGCTTTTTGAGCGGTTGTTCTGCCTGGAAACACTGGGGGGTAAATAAATGTTTTGGCCACAGCAGCACAAGCCAATATATCCCTGCTCGGCCCGTTTGCTCCTGTGTGGCACGACGGCACACTGCATTTAATTTACTCGCGGCTCCACTAAATGTACCGGTGGTGGAGGCGCTCCATAATTCATGAGAGAAGAAAGAGAGAGAGAGAGGAAGGAAAAAAAACATGATGAATCTACGGTCGCTATTCATGTATCCCCTCCCCACCCCCATTCCTTTTTGCACTTTCAATTGAATGTTAATGGGCAGAGACAAAAGACAAAAAGAGATGTACATTCGAAAGCGGAGATAGAGATCTGAGGTTAAAACAACAAGTTAAAATGAGCCGATGTGTTTGTGTGTGTTTATTGAGAGCTGAAACTGAATTCCAATGAGGCATGCTCCTCTTAGAGGAGAATTAATCACTGCCGGGTCTGTTCCTGAACATTTTCTTATCTCCATAATTAAGTAATTAACAGTTCTGGGTGCCAGTTAGCCCCGCGCTCGGACAGGACGCAGCAGGACAAATAATATCACTAAATCACTCAACCGTCAGAGGATTTTTGGAAAAGTGCTGCGTGGTAATCAAAGATTAAAGGTAACGAGGGAAGAAACAGATATCGGCTTTGCAGGGACTGGGAGGGAAATATTATGCACACACACACACACACATGCAGACACACACACACATCCTAATCTAAGAGATGAAAAATTACCACAGGCATTTTCACACACTTAACATGCCCGCACATGCGCTTATGCACAGATTCAGCTGCAGACACACAGACCTGACCTGTAAATCAACAGCCGACAGGAGGGAATTCATCACAAATCTCTACACTTTTCAGTCCACTTGGGAATGCACGCAAATAGCAAGAGTGATGTATGGCAGATATTTTAGCTCATGATCATGACAAAGAGAGACTTGGGTTCTGGGGACAAAGAGAAATGGCTGTCAGATCTGTAGTTTAAATGTTTCTGCTTAGGAATCAGTACAAATGCAGTTTATCGTTCTGCATTGGTTTGACTGATCTATTACTGCTTAAAACAGGATTTTCAAAATAAAGGACTTGAAATGTGACTTCTGTTGAGGCTGAATTTGGAATCTTTGGATGTTTTTCTACTTGTGCAGTACATCAGCATCTGTGTGCAATAAAAATGGTTTGCATTGTCAGTGTCAAAAGGTCAAATATCCTAAATACCATGATGTTTAAATATACAGAATGACATTTCCCAGTCACCAGCGCTTTATAAAACTCCACATTTGTGTTGGAAATGACCATTAAAACACAATAATTTGAGGTGTTTGAATTCAGGTCACACCTACACATTCACACACTGATGGTAGAGACTGCTGTGAGAAGTGACCATCAGTGTTAGCTAATCAAATTCATACATATTTACGTTGTGTCTTGCCCAAGGACACATCGGACATGTTGCTGCAGGAGCTGGGGATTGAACGCCCAACCATCTGGTTGAGTGACAACCGACTCTACCGACTGAGCCACAGCCGCCCCAGGTGTAATGCTAATTTTTACAGTATAAATAAACATGTATATAAATTGGTTTTAGGTCTCGATAGCTCTTTACTTGATTGATAAAACCCTCATTTATTTGAATAAATAAAGAGTTACGCATAATTAGGCTGAGTTGACTGACAGGTCGTCACATGGTAGCTGTTTGTTAGGAGGCTTAAGGCCGGCCTTGGCTCCTCGGCTTCATCAAAAAACTGGAATCAGAGACATCAGTGGATATTCTGATGTCGGTACTTTGTAGTGTTAAAAGAGCGACATGCCAGAGCTTCTGTGTACGCCACAACGACAAAGATCTCCTGAGAAAACTGATTTTTAGCTTCCATTCATGCCTCTTTTTGCATTCCCTTGGTTTAGCTTTTCCTGTATGTCCTTTCAGTCTATACGTCCCGTTAATAAAAGCTTGACCTTCACTCGCTCTGCAGCTTCCATAAACGGCGTGTTTCTCGGAAAAATCTGCTGGATGCCATCTCTCCATGTAAGGCCGTGTGCACCTGATGCAAACTCACTTTATTGTAATTTATTGGTCGTGATCTTACACACAGCCGTAAAAGTTTACAAGCTTACTCTTAAAGCCAGGTTTGGATGTTTATAAGGTTGTGTGAGACATCATGTAGCACGGAGCGAGGGAGCGAGGGAGCGAGGGCGGGAGGGAGGGGGGGAGCGAGGAGGACGGCTGTTGAAAGAGCCGCTGATGTATCGGTCATCTTTTACTCTCAGGGACTTCAATGAATTCATCTTTTCTTTCATCTGCTAAAGTTGTTTATAATGATTCTCTATTAGTGCCACAGTCATTACCCTTTTCCATGGGAGTTAATGCACCACCACCTTTAACAGCACACACACACACACACACACACACTCACACACACACACACACTCACTCACACACACACACTATTCATTCCCATCAGCAGCAGAACATCCTGCAGATTACAAAGAGAGAGTGCACATATCTCAAAGCGTCCATACATCAAGCAGTCTTTGCTGTCTGTTTTTTTTCTCCTTCTGTGGTGCTTTGGTTGTTGTTGGAGCTTCACGTCCTGCTGCACTGCAAAAAGTCAGCTCTCAAAAACACTAACATTACAGCATAACAGGAGGAGAATCTCGCCAGATATAAACAGCTTGAGCTGCAAACAGAAAAAGAAAAGTCACACGTAAAGATTTCTTAGGAAATATAAGAAAAAGATCCAACAGATCTCGTCAAACCAGGTTCAACCAGGCCAGAAGCAAAATTCTGTTTTAAAGAAACATTTTAGGATTTATTATCTTCTGATGCAAAAATAATGAAGGCTCTCGTTCTTAAACTTTTATTTAAACCTGACCTATTCTGTTGATTGCTCAGCTTATTCTGCAAATCACTCCATAGTTCCCGATATGAAACCAAGAATTTCACCAGACGGCTTCAATCCTCTACAGTGAAACCTCTTACAAAGACTCTCTTCTCCCAGACCTGGAGAGCAGCCCTCCCCTGGCAGCCCTGCAGCGTTCTGCCCTCTAAAAATTCTCTTGACAGTAAATAAAGACTTTTATTTTGTTAATTTCAGGAGGATTTAAGGTTAAGCTGAACACTGATCTCTAAGACGTCCAGAGAGCTGGCCAATCAGAGGAAAGTGGGCACGTGGGGGGGAAGGGGGAACTAAAAGAGACAGCAGCTGAAACAAAGTGTTTCAGGCAGAGAGCTGAAATGAGGGTTTTCACTGACGCCAGTATCAGATAAATGAGGAGGTTTTTTTGAGCTGCTAATCGTGTAAAGCTGCTGTTTAGCTTTCACAGACTGACAACATGAAAGGTGAACATTAGGAGAAGATGAAATCCACCTCTTGGATTAAAAGGTCGATTGAACGCCTGCAGAAAGGTCAAAAGGTTAAGATATTTTATCTCACTGAAATGTGTTGGTGTCAGTGTTGGTGGTCGTCCGTGTTCAGGTAAGAGCTGGACTTTGTCATCCAAACACTTAAAAACAGACAGAGATAGGGAGCTCTTCCATTGTAGCCTCTATATCTTGGGTAGTTAATCCCCTGGTTTGTAATAGGCTCCTTCAAACTGGACAATGAATCCGAGCGTGTCCCTCTGATTCTGAGACCTTGTTCCAATCTGGCTCCAATCAGCGCGTGGGGTTTCTGAGGGCGCTGCTGATTTTCTCGCCTCAGATGAGTGATCGCCGGTAGACAGCTGGACATGCGCTGCCAAGCCCCGGATCGCATGTGCTGAAAAATCACACAATCTCACAATGAAAATGACCAACTGTGTATGTGTATTCTTCTTCTGTGTGTGTGTGTGTGTGTGTGTGTGTGTGTGTGTGTGTGTGTGTGTGTGTGTGTGTGTGTGTGTGTTCTGACGAGGCGCCGCGGTGAACCTAAATGTTCTGGCCGGCCTCCAGTTTCTTTAATCCTCCATCTGCAGGACAGCGTGCAGGCTGCAGCGCAGGAACCTGCACACAGTCGAGCAGCAGCACTCTGTGATACTCTGCTGTGTGTGTTTGATGTGGCCAGCTTAAAGAATCCTCTCATAAGCAGGTAAAAAAGGCTGCCGCAGTGGGAAGAACAACCTGCTGCTTTTTCATTGAAGTGCACTCGTCAATGGCGAGCTGCCGGATCAAAACAACCACGACGCAAAACTCCCTGTGGCTTGTGGCACCTTTTGTCGTCTCCTTCAGAAGACACATTGTTAGGCTTTCAAAGGGGACATGGAAGAGGTTATTACTTTGTCAGAGAATATTCCACACTGACAAAAAGATGAAAAATACTCCCCCCCCCCCCCCCCTCTCCGGGTAGCAGCAGGTGAAAGTGAGAGGAAGAGAGGGTAACCTTGGTGTTTGGCGACGCACTGACCCGGGTCACTTTGTCTGATGTATGATGCAGCGTCACAGAGCACACAGCACATTTATTAGACTGTGCGATGATAAAAAGATAGCAGGGGGAAATGGATGATGGTTGAATTGCGGCCCACACACATGGAGACGAGGCCGGGCTGCTCGCGGTCTCTCGGCGGTAATATCATAAAGCAGGCGAGAGGAGACGCTGCTCAGGAATACAAATGTTGCCTTTAAGTTGGAAACGTGTGGCCCGAGGAGTGCCGCCATATTGAAAGAGGGGAAGATTTAGCTCTGCGGACAATTCATCTCTGTCATCATCACGGCATTGTGGAGAAGCAATTTAGATGGTAAATACAGTTTGTGATCCATACATCACGCGCCGGGTGTCGTGCTGTGAGGGAAGTTTGGCTGCACATTCAGGAGCTGAGAGAGATTTATGATACATAAATAGGCTTTTTGTGTCGCTGAGATCTTTTATTTCTTATTACGGCAGCAGCGAGGACATTTTATAAAAGAGGATCTGATTTTTTATCCGTTGCAATGAAAAGTTTAGAGGAAGGAGAAATGTGAGGAAAGAGAGAATCAGACAAAAATGGCAAAAGGACGTTAGATGAAACCGTAATTTATTCTTTTCTGATTCACTGATGTGAACTGGCTAAAGGCTGAGGTCGTTGAGATTAAAAATATTTTTTTCCCTGACGTTGTTTCCTCCTCTCTAGATCCTCGCTTGTGTTGTTCTCACTCTCTTGATGTTCGTCGCGTTGGATAAAAGCGTCTGCTAAATGAATTGTAGAATTACCTCCAATGATTCCTGTTCCAGCAGAGAAGAGACGACGTGAGGATGCACAAATTCTTGAAGAGCCGCCTGGGTCCACATCTCAAACTGTTATTTTTTAAGTTGAAAAAACGTCTTGAGTTGGACAAACTTTTTCAGCCTGACGCTCCTGGAGTTAAACACACCAGTGATGTTTCCTCTTACCTCCAGAGCAGCTGTGTTTGGTATAAATAAAAGTTAACGTGCACGCTGTGAGTGTACAATCACCGTTAGGACCTGCAACACATCTTATGTCATCATAACAACCTCCGCACAACGAAAGCAGGGAGGGTTTCTCTCAGGGCGCCGCTCCCTCTCTGCATTTTATCACTTCTGACTTTTAATGAGCAAAATGTTTTTTGGAGTCCGCCCAAAACTGAAGATGCTTCACAGCGGACCTATAGAAGCAGATTATCTATCCAGAGGCTGATGAAAACTGTGGGAAATTACCCAGCAGCCCCACTGCTCCCCTGACTGTAACATATGAGATCTACAGCCTTAATATCTCTGTTTGAAACCATAAAGTCTGCCTCTTTACAAGTCCCAGAAAACACTCGGCCGTGCCAGCAGCAGCCCACTGGCCCGCTGACAGAAGACTCCTGATAGTGAGCGCATGTTTCATATTCAGTAGTCAATGGGGTGAGTAGTGAATTATGCTTCAGTCTGTCAGCAAAGCATACAGATTGTCCCCTCTGTGTGCATAACAAATGCAAAACAATTTAGCATATGTTATTCATACGACATGTGGAGCTAATGGAAAAAATATAAAACACAGCGTCACACTGAGGGATGGGATTTTAAATTGTGTTCTGCACACGAATGCCTCCCAGGGCGACTGTCGGACCGAAGACGCCGCTTTATGGTAAACAGAACGACGAGGAGGATTTTTTTTTTCCAGCCGAGGGATCAGACAAGAAAGGAAAATACAAGATGTAGAAATCAAACTCCCGTGTGTTGTGCATGTCTGCCTCAGACACCCAGGGAGGGTGATGTCATCGTCAGACGCTCCGCACGCTGACCTGTGTGCAGACTGGAGGGAGCGCAGCCTCGAATAATTGACAGAAGAGCGGCTTTGAAATGCTGATTAAGCACAACCTGCCCCCCCCCACACCCACACACACACACACACACACACACACACACACACACACACACACACACACACACTCAAGTGTGTTGGCTCTGCATTGGAGGAGCAGGGAGGTTTTAGACACGGAGAGGAATTCTTCAAGGGAGCTCTCGGTGATGCCGTTACAGTATCATCAGGCATCAGAATTCAAGGCCGCTTCTCCAGAGATGTTAAAAAAAGATGGGGGGTGGGGGGTTGTGCATTCATTTGGAGGGGGCGTCGGCACTTCATTAAAACCGCCTCTCTGCTTAATATTTTCCTGCCTGTGAATTCCTTCACAACGCCTCTGCGCCCGGTTCACGCCGTGTTACACCCTGAGATAGCGCTAGATTAGCATCACATTCGGAATTAAAATTTAAAGGCTCATTAATTTTTAAATCGCCCTTTACATGCTGGATTATGTTAACACGGTTTGTATCATTTACAAATTTTGTAAAGTGTCCGCTACATCATTCCGACGCTCTCACACACGGACATGAATTGAAGGAATGCTTCCAGGAAGGCGCAGTAATGATCTCATTAAGTGGCAGTAAGAGTGATATATTTAACGGCTCGGCAGGAATTGAACTTCAGGGACTTTAGATTCTTACATTGTCTCCTCTTGCCAATAACCATGACAAGGTCAATGATGCAGAGGTCATTTGTCTCCCCCCCCGGCACCTGATGAGAAATATTGACCAAGAAGATGTGGAGCACCAGGAGAGTGCCCAGTGGAACTTTTTCACTCTGACACATCAGCACAGTCGTACAGTGAGTGTGGATTAAAAGAGTTGATGTGGAGGAGAGAGCTATCACTCAGGATGAAGGATGGAGAGCAGCAGAGAGGGGTTACAGCGGGGCCGATTTTTTTTTTTCTCTTCTTTACGGGTAGATGGTCAATAGCAACAGACTGGAAACCAAGAGGTCGAGCTGTGGCGGACAAAAGCGATGGTTCACCCCCGTCTCGTTTCAGATGCGTCCCCCTGGGAGCGAGGAGACCTTCTAACATAACTCAGCCCTTTGACCTTTCAACCCCGACGAGGCCTTTTCCCCGCTGTGATGGATGACTCCTTGTGCACATCTCCTGATTTATGGAGAGCTGCAAATATGGACCACTTTTTTATTAAACCTTCATTTTCAGGCTCTCTGCCCTCACATGTTCACCTGTTCTGATCAATTAGCCAAAGAGAGGGAATCCATCCAGCTGTGTGAGACAGATGTGATGACCATGACAGAGTCTCTCGCTCTCTCTCTGACGTCTCTGCTTCCAGTCATTTTTCACTTTTTTTTAATATCCATGTGTCAGATTATGTGTTAAATGGCTCCCTGGGGGCTAGAGGCTAAAATGTATTTGTGTTTGAGGGCTGTGTCTAAAGAGTTAGAGGAGACTCCCCTGGTGAGGTCACCTCTCCATCAGGGGCTCGCTGACTCTCAGGTACAGAGTAGGAGGGGTTCAAGTGTTTATGCACGCCCTGAACTCAACGTTAATTCTCCTCATCAGATTCTTAATAACTCAGGAGTGTGTCCACTCGCTAAACTAGTCATGAAGAGCTGGTGGACGAATAATTGTGCATTAAACTGCTCTTAAAATGGTTTCCCCGTATCTATAAACCTCAGCCTATATCTTTATATTCAGATTGCACTGATCAGCCTGTAGCCCTTAAACAGGCTGTCATGATTACAACAGAATCATTGATCCTAAATATCCACTACTAAGTATTGTGTTGGTCCCTGACAGGCTCAGATTGTTACTCTCAGTGTCTGACACCATCACAAAAAGATCCCTACAGAGACAGACTATTTGTTAAAGAATAACATCCATCACTCTTTTGAAAGCCAACAGCACTACAAACAAAAAGTTCTACAATCACAGGATAATAAACAAAAAGCTTCAGACTTAAAGACCACTAACAGCCACTTTCTTTGTGATGTTTCTTATCAGAGATCATTCATTCTTCATGTTTAAAGTCTCCCTTAGATTTAACTGGTCAGTGCATTCTCTGCATATTTAGTATTTGGCTGTTCCGTGGTAAGAACTCAGGATTTACTAAAAGGTGCTAATCGGAGAATAAACTGGTGCAACGTCTGCAAAAACATTTGTCCAGAGATCAAAACACAGACTCTCACCACCAGATGTGTGTCTTCTTATCTGCATCAGTTTGGATTGTTTTTGATTTCATAAAGCTGTATGAACTTGAAAAAGCTACTTTTAACTTCATGTCCAGCCTTGTTTTTATTTTTTTAAAATTTTTATCAGTTTGGATCTTTACAATCAGAAGTACTATCAAACAGTAAGTTCTGTTTAGCAGCATGACGAGAACACGTGTAAGCCACAAAACATCTCAGGTGAAGAATCGAAAGTCCCTGTCGCCGTGGCAACCTCACACTTCCTGTTGATTGTTTGCAGATTTTTGTTGCCTGGTGATGAAATTCAACAACATCTGTTTTCTACTATTGAAACTGAAACGTTACCCTGACAATAAATTATGCTTAGTCTGATGAGGAGACAAGTTTAAAAGATATGCTAATTAGGTCTTGTTTACAGAAACCTCCTTAAAGTTGAAAAAAAAAAAAGCATGATTCAAATGTTCCTGACTGTGCTTGACTGTGAAGTATTTTGAAATTCGTAATTAATCATGCAAAACGTACTACTACAGCCTCTGAACCGTCAAAGCAGGGAGGCCTGTTTATGAAACCACCAGGAGTATCTACAGTACAGACTGGTTTCTCCTCAGCTCCTCTTTGTGTCCTTCTTGTCAACCTGTCTGCATAAGCTGCTCGATGAAGAAGTTCATAAACACACACAGTGAAGGCTGCCAGGGGCCGTGGAGGAAATGTAGAGGCTGAATAAAGGGACAGAGAGAACACGGCTCCTCTTTCTGCATGCTGTTTCATCTTCAGCCCGAGCACTTAAACGCGTTCAAATCTTGTCAGCTTCACCTGTGTTCACAGGTAACCCATGGAATACATAGAGTGGAAAAACGACAAGCAGTGTACGGGGGCAAAGTAGGCCAGTGTTACATAATAAGCTGACAGGTTAGAACAGTGAGAGCAGCTCCCTGCAGGTAAGTGACCCAGAAATATCAGCTGCACATTATGACACACAGCGCTGTGCTTCAACGTCTAGTTGCTTTTACGCACGCTGCACACCGTGGAGTCTGCCAAGAATGAGAAACATGTCTGTGAAGGCCCGGAGGATTTTTCTTTTTTGTATTAGAAGATTTGTTTTTAAGCCGTTGATAGAGGTGTCAGTCAGAATGGTTCTTTAGTCTGAAATATAAACTGGATATATGTTTACAAAGCTGAAGTCAATCATTGGTTTGAGGAAAATTATTTAAACGCACAGTATGTAAAATCCACCATTTACTCAAAGGAAATGTTCTCACACTGAAGAGCATCCACAGACTGAAGAAATGTGTGTGTGAGGTGTTCCAGAGAGCTTCAAACAGATACAAATCAACATTAAATATAAAACTCAAACCAGATTCAAAGTGTGCTCTGAAGAATAGGAGCAGTTATTGGGACAGCAGCAGCTGCTCCGTGTGTGGGACAAACTCTCCATTCACTTTCTCTCACATCCAACAAACGTGGGGTGACACCCATAAAGCCCCCTGTGGAGCTCCAATCGGCCACGGGCGTGAGAACTGAAGAGAAGGAGAAGTGTGTTTTTATTTGAGAAGAAACAATAATACAAAATAGCTGAGGGCCAACTGGAATTAATTTAAATCTTACACAAAACATGAGTGAATCACTTCCAATTTCCCCCCCGCCAGCGAGCTCCGATGTTTACAAGTCTGACTTGTTTTTGGATAACACACACACACAAGCGCACACACACACACACACACTAAGGTCTTTTTTTCTTTTTGCTACAAATGGCGGAAAAAGGAAGAGACGAAGACAAGGGGAGAAAAAAAAGGGAATAATTAGACAGATCAGAGGGAGAGATCCTTCGCTAGAGGTCATGCGGCTGATAAACGATAGGCTTGCCTGCAATGCATGTTAAGTGAGTATGGGTGTAATTATCTCGGCTGCGGCGCCTTATGAATGTGTGTAATGTCACGGCCTTTCTTCCCTCTCCCCCCTCAGGCACTCGCCTGCCTTGTCAGACGCTCGGCAGACAGGGAGTGAAGGTCACTTGACCAGAAGAAGAAAGGTCAGGGGAGGGACGGGGCCCCTGACGGACTGATCAGCCCACCGCCACTGAACAGAGAATTTAATTAAGATTGAGGGCGACATTTTCTTTCCCATCTTTCTCTCCTGGCTCCCCCGTCTGCAGGATTCTGGTTATCAATTTTTCTGAAAGAATAGGCACTTCAATCGAACGTGGATCGAGCCCCCCTGTGGGGATTAATGGCGATTAAGTAGGCATAGTTTCACATTCCTGCCTGTTCTTTTTTAGCAAAAACTTTCTGGAAAATCACTTGCCAAAAATTCTCTTTTTACCTAATCTCAAAGGTTGACAGGTTCATGAGGAACAAGGCGGGGAGATATCTTCATTAAAACATCAAAACACTTCTCCAGGATCCGGGCAGCTGCTCATACGAGGCAGACCTCCTTCCTGTTAAATTGAGAAGAGCTCGTGCCATGACAATCTGTGCTTGCTTTGCAGATTCTTTGGAGCTGGAGGAGGAGGGGAGCAGAGCAATAAAAGGAGCCCTTCCTGAAGGTTTGGCGGTATGTTTCTGTGGGCGACACGCGGGAGATCAAGGGAGCGAGAGAACTGACTGGGCAGGCCTAGAGCCGCCTCTCTCTCCAGGGACTCCTCGCTTTAATCACAGTGCAGCCAAGCAAAGTGATGGTGAACTCCACATGCCTTTGGTCTCCCTCGCTCCTCTCTCTCTCTGTCTTCATCTCTGTCTCTCTCGTTCTGCTTCTCCTCGTCCTCCTCTACTCGCACATTTCACCCCTCGCCTCTTTCTTCTCACTGCTCCTCATGGATTTTGTTGTAAATTCCAAACTGCAGCCCACATGCATTTTTTTTTTTAATATGGCGGCACCAGAGAGGTGTTAATCGTGTGAAAGCTGCTTCATGTAAGCAGTGCAGGCTCCTTCCTGCAGCTCTAATTGAGACCTGGACATGTCCCCCATCCCTGAGCTCTCCAGAGGCCGGCTGCCATAAAAGCAGAGCCAGCAGCAGTCATTACAGCTCTGGGAAACATATGGTGTCAGGTATCTTTAGGCTTAACTGTCCGCTGGCTCCTGGCAGAAATGAAGGCCGGGTGCTCGGGGAGCTGACCATTATGAGAATCCTGAAGGTGTTGCTCAGTGGAGGCCTCAGACAGACGTGTCATTTACAGCTACCCGTTGTCTCCTCCAGGTTTTATTGAGACTGCAGAAATGTGCTGCAACCTCAGATCCTGCAGAGCGATGGCATGTTGTTGTGTTGTAGTTCTGCTTTTGGCCTCTTTCCAATAATGCAAACGCTCTTCTTTTTACAGATCAACCAAACATGCAGCAAAACAAGCAAACATTTAGAAGTAGATTTCAGACTCTGCAACATTCACATGTTTTTAAAAACGTTAGTGTACTAAGACCATAACCCTGAGGCCTCCTGTACTAGGAAGCAGGATTTTTAAGTTATGGAGGTAACTTCAGGGTTTACTCTGAATTTTCTCTTACCTTGGTAGATCACCATGGTAACATATGCTGAACACCACCAGCAGGTTATGTTCAGGGTAAGAGAAACTCTGGCCACTGGCCAATCAGATCTCTTTTATCATGCTGCTCTTAGAGCTGATGGGGGAGGCGAGAGGGACGGACGTTATTTGACATATAAAATATACATTTGTATGATAATTTTCATTGGCTCTATATCATCCTGTGTGATAATGGAGCTGCACCTGAAATATTACATCTGAAAATGTTACTCACGTCCCAAGAAATAATCAGAGCAACAAATGAATGAAAGGGAAGAAACGAAAGTTATGAAAGTCAGATGGTGGGAGCACTAACGATGAGGTAAGAGATGTAATCTGAGGAGAAAATAAAGATTTCTTGGACGATGTTAAACGAAGCTTTCCAGCTGAAAACAGCTGCCTGCCGTCGATGATCTGGATGACAATGGAATCAACGAGGTAACGATACGCTAACATGCGCTAAAAGGGGATGCTGTGGGAAACTACAGACGTTTGTCTCGCAGTTTGTCACTATGAACGATATCTTACAGACTAGACTTGATCACCTGATCACATCTAAAGTGGTTCACTTAATTTCTTAAGACATCTTAGACACGTAGAACGTTGTTGTTTTGTTTAGATAAATGAAATGTCATGCGTCCCAGGACCGTTATATTTACTTACAAACATTTATTTATCAGTACAATCTTCATGCAGAGTGAAATGTGCAGAATGTGAGTCACTCATTCAGCAGGTCTTCCTGCTGCAGCCACATTCCTGTCACATTTGGCCCTGCGGCTTCTGACAGCAGCTCCAGATTCCCAGGATGCTTCTTCAGGCAAAAAGTGAGAGAAAGAGCGAGCAAGAGGAGTATGCGGTCTAATACAGCAGCATAGAATTGGGTTAGAGTGCGCATAAAGATACTTTAATAATGTTTTTTTATTGCTTGCAGCGAGGACCTATGAAACATTAGCATTTCCCGCGCTGCAATACAATGCAGAGTAGTAAAACTGTCAGTGAGTCCTTATCAACTCAATGATGTCTCTGTTGCTTGGCAGGCGTCAAAAACAAATGACGGTTGGAGCGCCTTCTCTGTTTTGAAACTCATTTCCTCTCGTTTGTGTGTGCGTGAGGGGAGGAGGGAGAAAAATGTTATTGAAGTTACCATGGTGATTCAATTTCGGCTACACCGCCCCCACCCCACTCACCCACCCACTCACCCGCTTCCCTCCCCCTCTCTCTCTCTCTCCCCCTCATTTCCTCAGTAGAACAAAAAAGCAAATATTTCTGAGAGGAATTCCCTGGTTGCGGGAGCTGCAGCAGCAGATCTGAGCGAGGTTTGGGTGAATGTGTTTCCCACCGGGGTTCCCTGCTCAGATATGCATCCTCCAGGATCTGCTGAGCACAGGAGTTACACAAAACAATGTTAATTTCTGGAATTTTAAGTGTTTTGTGAAGATTTTTTTCAGGCTGGAAAGCATTAGAATGGAAATGTGTGGAAAGAGGGCGTTATAGTTTACACTTCAGGGAACTTTCTTTCAGGGAGAAGTTTGAAGATTTATTGATGAATCTTTTACCCTCTTTGTGCTGTGGTCAAATTGTAAAGTCCTGCAAAGTCAAAATGTCACTTAAGGGGAATCGGATCCCCCCCGCCGTGTGAGGATGACTGAGCTGTGTTTATTTAAAGTGTAAACAGGAAGGCTATTTTTTCCTCTAATGAAAAGAACGCCGAGGTTTTATTTTCCTCCCCAAAATAGAAAAGTGAGTCACAGAGGAAGAATGTTTCTAATTCCAAAAAACACAGCGACTGACGGGCAACGGGGCAGCAGCTCTGTTTAGACATCCATCAACATGATAACACCAATTTGTTTCTCCCTCATCACTCTGAAACGCTCCGAGTGAATCAGAGGCTGAAAGACAAGCGGCTCTGGATGTGAGAGCACGTTTAAAGGTGGTTTCAAATTCATTTCTGCACACACACACACACACACACACACACACACACACACACACACACACACACACACACACACACACACACACACACACACACACACACACTGCCTTCCTCTCCAGCTCTTCCTCGCCACAGTCGCCATCTGCCATGTTGGAAATCTGCCCTCAGTCTGAGAGCTGGAGGCCGACTTGGGAGCTGTATATATAGCTCTCCATATTTCACCTCTTAAGAAGGAGGATTTGTGTCCTCGCTCGCCTATAAATCACAAATCATTAATAAAGAAGCAGAGGACAGAACACCACATCGGTACATCTGTAGCGCTGTAAAAGCACACAGGCGTACAAACCCCATTTTGTGGTTTTCCTGAGCTCAGGCCTGTGTGGCGCGGTAATTAGAGCTGCCACATGTTTGGGGGGAGTTGGGGGGGGGGGTTACCGTGGACGAGTTGGCGCGCTTTGAGCGAGTTGGGGGAAGCCCCCGCAGCCGTGCCAGGGAGTGGTTTTGATGGGAATCCACGTGACGCTGCGTCCGTCACCGGGCTGTAAGGGAATCCCTTCCTGTTTCCCCCCTGTTTTTGTCAGCCGCTCACACTGCTGCCATGGCGACCTGGTGTTTACTGTACTGACTGTTTGGCAGGCGCGCAGCAACAGGCCGGGTGACGTGTTCATATGTATAACGTCTATTTATAAGCTCTCAACTGGGACTGTGTGTGAACACAGCCTCAGTGGAAAGCAGCCTGCCGGGAAGCTGCTTCAAAACAAAAGTCAAAATAAAGGAAGACATGCTTCAGTTATGTGGAAACTCAAACTCCATGGCAACCGTATCATAGCACAGAAATTACTGTTCAATGTGGGCATCCCTTTCGTTCCTCTCACATCTTCGTGTGAGTCATAAGAAGTTTAAATAAAGACTCTTGCGTTCTTCCTTGTGATCAGAACTGTATCAAGTTAGCAGACAAACAGGCATTAAAGAAAAGGAAATAAAGCAAACCTAGAACAAAGCCCTGATGACCCCCTTGTTGTACCTTCTCCTCCTCATTGCACAGTGTTGTAAGAATTGTGTTGAAGGAAAACTATTTTAAAAATGTGTTTTCAAGAGGTTTTAGAATTAAAAATGATTTCATTTCTTCTGCTAGAAGAAAATAATCAGCTAGTTTTTCCAGCTTTTTTGCAATCACTTAAAGGTCCAGTCTATAAGATGTGTAGTAACTGAAAACAGGCAAGTGTCTCATTTACCAAACATCTGTCTACAGATTGATCTGATGGACATGCTCCTCCAACATCATGAATCAGCCGTATGCTGTTCAGAACTAACAGACTTAAGAGTGTCATAACAGACCAATCAGAAGTATTCAACAAAGCTGTGTGATACGTTGATTAGAATAATAAATATTTTTATCATCAGTCCCCTCCCTCATTGAGAAACGTTTGATTTGTTTTAGTGAAACAGGGTCGTTATTTTACTGGGAACATGAATTCATCTCTCCCCTTAAAGAACGGCTCTTATTATGCATGCCGTTTACTTTTTTTTTTAGGACAAAATCTGAAATAATGAGAGAGATTCCTGGACCAGGACCACCAGATAGCAAAGCTCTGTAGAGCTCAATTAGGACTCATCTCTATCATTAACTCAAGCCATAAACTATTAATGGTCTCCAGCCATTTTTCATGATAAGGCTCCCCACATTTGAAATATTCTCATTAGGGCCTAAATTAGAGAGCTCTCGTAGATCAAAATGGGTCTTATCTTAAGCTCCAAAATAAAGATTTAATGAAGCATCTCTCTCTCTCTCTCTCTCTCTGTCTGCTCTACCTCTCCCTCTAAGCAGTTCTCTATGTTTGGAGGTGTGAAAGTGACTTCCTGGAGAGGTGTGTTTTGATGCAAACAAGCAGGGTTGTCATCCCCGGATAGATGTTTGTATGTTTGCATACATGCATGTGTTATTCCTGAGATATGATGCACACACTCGTCCTGCCTCTCCCTCTGTGCTGTCAGATCCACTCCTACACCATGTCCATTGTCACATCCTTTACCGCGCACTAGACGATAAATTCACACTCAACAAACAACCCAACACCTCTGATTTTCCTCCACGCGGCTGACTCCTACATATGGAGGAAAAAATGCAGGCCTCGCCGCTCCGCACATTCAAAAAAAAGAAGCCCCTGAATTTTAAACAGCTTCACAGGAGTGAAAATGAAAGCCGTGTAAAAATGAATATTACATTTCCGTGACTTCCTATGCTGTTTAAAAAGTAATGAGACTGAATAAAAAAGCACTCAAGTTAATAGCCTTTGAAATATTGTGCCCCTGACATTTCGTCTGCACTTCCAGGAAGCAGACAGTGTTCAAATTGTTGGCAATATAAGCCGCCTTTTACGTAGCGCTCGTGTCCATTTGATAACTTAATTGTTGGCTGCATTAGGAGGAAGCTTTTAAACGTTTTCAGGCAAACAGCTCAAGGCTGACGGGGAATGTCTGAGGGGTGACAAGTTTGAACTAAAAGCGTGCACAACCTCGGGAAAAAGTCTGGACGGATTTAAGGAGTGGATACTTGGAGTCATGCAAACAGTCACATACATCTGGGTGTGTACTCACACACACACTCCTCCGCTGGCTCTGGGCGTGATCCTGTGGAGGAGTGTGAGCAGGGATATCCCCCTATGGTTTTCATCGAGAGGTCTGACCCGATGCCAAGAACATTTTTCTTTTCTTTCTGAGGGGAACAGTCCGTTCTGTTTGCGGCTCAGAGGAAGGTCTTGTTCTCTCCGGGAGGAAACGCCCTCTATGAGTTCACTGCACATATTTACTGTGAACCCTTCACCTGGAACTTCAGGTCGCAGTAACTTGTGGGAGAGAAATGCAGAGGTGACTTAGAAAGAGGAAATCATTTAGGTAAAACTCACACTGGCATGTCTTTGATGTTTTGATTTGTAACAGCATTTTCTTTTTCTTTTTCAAAGTGGTAGAACTTTTTAGATTTTGTGTAGTAAGAGGTGGATGTAGCCACTGGGATGTCACTCATCTGTTTATAAACTGCTTTTTGGAAAACCTGGAGTTTGGAGGAGGAGCGTGTGAAGCTGGAGAGCCTCTCATATAGTTTTACAATGCTGGACGCTCTTGTTAAACGTGGGCAAAGTTTTCAGATCATGAGGTAAACATATGTTGTATGAGTAATCCCAGGATAGAATAGAATAGAATAGAATTACTTTATTGATCCCAAACTGGGAAATTGTGGCGTTACAGCAGCAGGTTATCCAAACACACAATATGAGTAAAAAACAGTCTGCAGAGGGCGCTAAACGGCTCGTTCTCCGATATGAAACCAAGAATTCCACCAGACGGCTTCAAGCCTCTGCGTAAGCCGGTTAAACCTCTTACATAGACTCTCTTCTCCCAGCACTGGAGAGCAGCCCTCCCCTGGCAGCCCTGCAGCATTCTGCCCCACTGAAGGCTTCCAGAGAGCTGGCCAATCAGAAGAAAGTGGGGGCCCCCTCCTCATGACAGCAGCTGAAATGAACCCTTTCAGGCAGAGGCTGAAATGAGTTGTTTTGTACTGAGCCCAGTGTCAGATAAATAAGGAGGTTATTGCGCTCTAAATCATATAAAGTTACTCAACTACAGGTTTCACCGACTGACAACATGAAAGGTGAACATGAGGCCAAGATAAATAAGGAGAGTTTGTTCAATTTTACAAACTTGCCAGTCCCTCCAACACATCCCCAACATGATCAGAGGAGGCATAGAGTGAACAAAAGCATCTTGTCCCCTCTTAACTTCAGCCCATTGCTTCTGTGTAGCCAAAAGCCCACAACATTCCTGTCTCTGATGCATGACTCACAAGTCTTTATTTGACACTGAACAAGCTAACAAGCCAGCAAGACACATTCCTGCTTAAATATAAGAAGTATGATACTGCAGCTCAGACTTCTTGTTCAGTACAAGTAAGACGTTTCGTTTGTCTGACATCCAAAGAAATTCTCCAGAAGTCATCTAAAATTCCAACTCAGCCAAGAGGTTAAGTTCAGTGACTGGATAAGCTTGAATGACAAATACCACCATCTATTTTGCACAACTTTAATCCTGAATACCAGTCAAATGTGTGAGTTCAGATATCATTCTACTCGTGTACGGTTCTCATCAACAGAGAAACTAGCTTTAATGACCGTAAAAGAGTTTCAGTCCAGGCTGGTGCAAGGTGAGGCTGGACCTTTAAATATAAAGCTCTTGGGTCTGAGGGTAATTGGCTTTGCACAAATAAAGATGAATTAATTAAAAAGCCTATTTTACGAGCTCTAACAAACTGAAAGGAAAAGAAAAGGTACACATAACTCCAGCCACCACTGCTTAACCGCTAATGCTAACATGTTGTTGAAGAACGGAGAGTGAAGCTTTTTTCTTCTCTTGTCTTTCTTCTAGTCATGTTAGTAGGGCACTGGGCTGCGACATCAGTCAGTCAATAGCACGGCACAAACGTAGACTAAAAAAGTGCATCTCAAATGTCAGTGAGACATTGGAAACACAGAACCACAGGCCTGCAGCTGAGGCACTGTTTCCACCAAAGTGTACAAATGTGGTTTTATCCTCTTCTGAAAAATGGGGAAAATATGCACGCTAGTGAGGAGAATTCAAAATTTCACTCAAGTGTTCACACCATTAGGCTTGGGGATGTTTTCGTATCTCAAATAACCTCCATAAGTCGCGCTCAGCCACCTGGTAAGCATGCAAATGTATCTGCTGAAAAGATTTTATGAGGACACTGGATGGTATTTGTCCACCTCTGTTTACAGATACACAAGGTTAAAGCACTCGGCTCTATTAGAGGAGATTATTTACAGTTTTTATGAATAATGGAGAATGGCCTCAAGGAAAGGAAAGTGTTCTCAGTGTGCAGTCTGAGCCGCCGGGGTTCACTCTATTTGAAAGCAAAGAATCCAAACATACATTTAAATTTCACACTAAAAGTTTAAAAAGGATTCTTTTTCCTTAACCGTAGTCCAGGACGTGTTTGGTTCAAATGACTTACAAGAGCAAATTTCCAAATTCCAGTATTTACTTCAGCACGTCTACTAATATATAGTAATATGACTGAGAGGCTGAAAACATGGAGAAAGGATCCCTTCAAACTAAAACTTTTACCTGGTCCCTGCAGTCACAGCTGCCCTAAACAAAAGGCCTGACTGAACAGGCCGAAGTGTGAACCTATGATTGTTTTACATTGTTTGTTTTCTGCTGTGTGTTCTGTATATGTACTAGTTCTGTATATGTACTAGATTCAAGATATGTACTAGAAACAAGATTCTTATCTTCTGAGATTTTAAATCGAAGCTACCAGATGTCAATGGTCATTTACACTTAGCAGACAACACAGCCTCTACCAGTTAGCTCTAATCCACAACAACACAGTTACACAAAAAACTAACCATTTTAAAACACGAGTGACATAATAGGATGACCAAACTCCCTGATTATGTCAGCTTTAAACCAACAACTCCCATGTCGTGCAGGTAAAATATCAGTTTTAATCAAAGGAGTCTGGTGGCTTTGAATAAGGCATGTAATGGATGTGTGTGGTTGGAAAAGGGGCAAAAACTATGACATAAGACAATACATATTTATACTTATCAATCATTAAGAGCCCATACTATACACAGGTTAAAATAAAGTAATTCCCCTTTAACTTACTGACTGCAGATTCCAAACGTGAAGCAGATTCCTTTAAAACAAACGGCTGTGCTGCAGCTAAGTTCTCACAAAGCTAACATGAGTTAACATAATAGCTTCTCAACCTCGTTAAATGTTAAGCCATGGCCTCTGCATAAACTATAATTTGGAATTATCCCATAATAACTTGAACCAGCATATGAATGGGATTTACTTTAATCCCATTTACACGAACAGCCTACAAACAGTCTCTGTGTGCTTTTGGACTTGGAGGATTACAACATTACTGCAGTAACACAAACAAAGCTGAAGGCTGGGGCTGTGTAATTGGGAACATCTGGATGTCATTTTGGTCCGCACAGCCCCGCAATCATGAAAGCTATAACATCTTATTTGGCCATTTGCTACAACACAGACGCGCTTGGAGAAAAACAAAACAAATTCCTGCAGTAAACATCCCTCACTCATAGTTGGAGAAAATTACATGCACAAACGATTCAGGGGCAAACAAAACATAACAGATAACACGCTTGTTGTTTCCTGTTGTCAGCCATGAATGACACTACTGTGTGATACAAACATGACACTGGCAGCCACATAAACAGGTACGGACAAATTTTCAATATCAGAGGTGTTTAAAATGTTAACGGCAGCGGATAAAAGCATGACAAGTCAGCACACTCACAGGGAGGATGATTTCCTCTGTAGCATTCAGACAGGCTCGATAACCAGGTTGGAAGTCGTATAAAACAAAATTTGACAAATCCATATTTATTCAGGTCTTCTCAATCCATCTACAACTGAAAAAAAAATGGAAATTAAGAATTCACCAACACACAAGGCCATCATGAAAAGCAGTTTGATAACCAATCAGCAACAGTTATGCAAAGATCAAATGAATTCAAAGCTAACATATCCCTCAATACCATTAAAAGAAGTGGTAATAGCTGAAATTCCTGGTGATTGAAATGATAAACTGACCTTACTGTATCATCAGACATTAAGGAAACATGCTGTGTTGAAGCCTCTGCATGTTTCTAATAAGCTCCACGAGCAGAAACTGCTCAAACTAGGATCAATATTGGAGATGCTTTTGAAAAATGGAGAGAGGTTAGAACACAGAAAGGTTTACAGACCCATGCAGAGCTGGATAAACACTGAAGCTTCAGTGTCCACCACATGGTGACCTGTGTGAGACTCTAGAGAGGGGGGGGAGACAGCTCTCTACAATGTTTTGATTTTGGAGTGCAGTACCCATTGTAAACACTAGGGGTCAGAGTTACATACTACTCCTTTAAGCTTCATGGGAATTTAGCAGGTAACATGCTTTTTTCATTGTTTTTATATCTGGAAATATGAAAAATGAATGAGATTATTTGATTGACAAAACAACAAGAGAAGAGAAGTTTTGGGGTAGGAAGAGGAAAAAAGAATTGAAGTAAGGAATAAAGAAAGTGTGAACCACCTGCAGGTCTTGAACCAGGGCCACCTTCTTAAGGATTAAATTGCATCTGACAGGAGAAAAGCCGCTGAAAAGCAATACAGCAGGGATTAGAAAATGAAAATAAATGAGCTTTTAGAGCCCTAATGAGGGATTTAACCTAAATGAAGCACAGGTGGCTGGAAATAGCTGCTGCCTCCACATCCACAGCGGGGCAGAGCACATCCACCCCACCTCCTCCCTCTCTCCCTCCCTCCCAGCCGTGGCCTTGCCTTTGGTATTTACTCACGCTTTTCCTGAGGTCGTGGTGTCACTGAGCTTAGCTGATGGGAACGTGCCGGTTTCCAGTGTTTTCATTGGCTGGGGGAGAACATGGGAAAGAAGCCCGGCATCCTCTGTGGTCCCTTCCCGAGTAGAGAACCCCCCTCCCGCCCCCCTTTCTGCAGTTTCACCACATGTAACCCCTTCTGCTCTGGACATGCAAGGAAATAATGATGTCAGAAAGATGGGGCTCGACCTTTGCAGCCCCTTTTTTCATGGGAAGAAACTTAAAACCGAAAGTGACAGAGTATCCTCCTGGGTAAGAGCATGCACAGGAATTTCAGCCCAGATATCCATCACACTCAGAGTTCATGAACTGTTATTGTAACGGCTAAACATGACTTTAACTCTAACAGGAGTAAAGGTAGTCTGTCAATATTTAGGAAGCTGCAGCTCCAAACAATAGCTACAAATCCTTGTTTATTTTTTTGTTGTTGACGGATTGAGAAAAGCACCGACGGCCGTGTAAGAAAAACGAGGGCTCATTTTATGATTAAACAGATACATGATCAAAATTATCCAGATCAAAGAAACTCCCTGAGTTAAGACTGAATACAAAATTACTCAGTGGAATTAATTTATTTTCTATTTTCTCTGTTAACGTGTTTTACGTCGCAGCTACAGAGACCACAGATCGCCTCCCCTCCCTTTTTTTCTCCCTCCCTTATTTTACACATTTGTAATCAGATATTAGCGCTTGATGTTTCAGATATTACTTGAGCTGTGCAGACGAGATCTCTCATTAATCCAAAGACCTGTGTTGACTGTCACGTCCCATATATGGAAGTTAATCATTTCCAGTTTGAGCGTCTGTCAGCGAGGAAAAAACACTCAGGCCTGATGTGTTATGTAACCATCGTTACTGTTCATAGACAGGAAGTTTAACCATTTACTGTACCTGTGTGTGTGTGTGTGTGTGCTCATGTACGTATATCCTGACACAGACATGTACAGGAGGAAGCACACACAAAGAGCACAGACTGTTCTGTACACTTGAGTTATTTTAAATATCCTGCTGCACGGCACACAGGAGAAACAATAGTTAAACAATGATTTATCGCTTTTATTTAGTCTGTAATTGGTTCTAATTAATCACTGCAAAGCCCGCACCTCCAGTTTTTTTTCAGCTTTAACTGAGCGAGAAGGATCCAATAGATGAATTATTTAAAACTATTCTCATAACGAGGGAAAGAAAATGAAAACCGGCCAACGTATAGAAAATAACAAAAAGAGTTTCAGGATGAAAACTGGGTGATTAGAAATAATCTACATGTTCTGGTTTTAGCAGTTATCATCGAATGAATTGTCAAACATTTCTCACTTACTGTACTCAACATTGTTACTGGTTCAACGTTGTGAAGCACTTTGTAACTGAGTGTTTTAAAAGTGCTAATTAAAGTCTTACTTGTGATGCATACATGTCCTACATTTCCCAGAACACCCTCTAATGATCAAAGTACATCCACCAATTAAAAAAGAAAGCCTAAACTTCTCTCTGCCGTAGAGTTTAGTATTTCTTATAGTGAAGTCGTCCTTTTTATTACTGAGCTCGTTGTGGTTACAAAATGATTCGAGTCCCGCTGGCTGTGTTGTTGTCAGAGTCGTGTTTACGTGGACGGGACGGCCGGCTCCTCCCCTTGTGTATAAAGCTGTTTTAGTCAAGGACTAGAGAGAAGAAGAAGAACATACTCACTGCTTGAAGCTATGAGTTAACCAAAGTGTGCTAACATTTTTTCATTCGCTGATAAAAGAATCCAAATTTTGTTTTGGCACAGTCATTACAGATGTATCCCGCTAATGTACTGTAGGTCCCTTCTGACTAAAACCGGACAAAACTAGCTCCTCCACCAGCACTCTCAGGTCTGCCGATGCAAACCCCCCTGCAGGACAAACCTTCGGTGCTCCCACCCTCTGGAACTCACTCCCAAAAAACATCAGAGACTCCCCAGTTCAAGAAATCCCTAAAAACTCAACTCTTCAACATCGCCAACAACCACTGACTCTCATCCTCCTCCCTTACATTACTTCTCTGTTGTATTGTTTTTGTCGTTTTTGTTTTGTTTTTGTTGTTTCCTGTCAAAGCGTCTTTGAGTATTTAGAAAAGCGCTGTATAAATCTAACTTATTATTATTATTAGATCAGGACAGCCACACTTCTGAAGGTAAACTTTGATGTTTGTCACTCATGTGAATAAGCTATCGAGCTAACTCTGGCCCAACACTTTGAGTGTGCACGGCCCTGTCACAGAAAATCAGTTCAAACTTCTTGTTGTTCATTGTTAGCACATCATCTGCTTGGAAGTTCAGATATTTTTTGTGCTCGAGATAAAAGATAATAAACAATCATTGATTTCATAAAGATAATCTGAAGCAGATAATAGTGATTAATTAAGTGAAGCACATTTAGACAAACTTCACTGAACGGTCTGGTGTGTAAAAGCTGACACTTATTGGAAATACATGTTCTCATGTTTACTACGTTATGAACCTCTTTGTTGCTTTTATTTGGCTACAGCTCACTAGCTGGTGATAAACTTGAGTTATTGGTCTTTTAAAAAGTTTCATGTTTATGTGAAATGTTAAATAAGACATTTATTGTAAATGGTAGGCCGCTCTGTTCGCCAAGAAGAACATGTGTGACAGATGATTTCATTTTCACTGAGACAAATGTGCACAATATTAAAGAGAGTGACTTCCTCTCTGAATGTGCGTTCACTATTTCTATCGCAGTCTATATCTCTCTCAGCGCTGGTTTGAATCTCCCCGTGGCAGGAGCACCATTTAAATCTCTGGTTTTCCTCGGGCGCTGCTGTCCACTCAGTGAAAAAGTGAGGGATGATCAGTCCAAACATTTCAAGTCATAACAAACCTCACAAGTGCAGCGCCACTCCCTCATCCTTCCATACGGACTTTATGGAGGGTGTGGTGCCTCGGCAGTCCAGCTGCAGCATACTGAGCGGGTGAATAATAAAATAAACGGCGTTCGAGGAGGCTTACATTAAAGATTAGTCATTCATGAATCATGAACAGGACGGGAGAGAGAGTTTTATCCCGGCCCTTTTATGGCTCACCACCAGCATTTTTAAGCAGAGCCAGGCCTCGATGTTGGACCAGGTCCTGGGTCTGTCTGACTCACAGCATGTCTTATTCACTGCTCACAGGAGGCGGGGGGAAGGGGGGGGGCAGGGTGAGCTGCTAGGGCCGAGTTGAACCCAGCAGGTGGTCGGCGCTCTCAGCAGGGAGTCTGGTCATCTTGAAAACTAAAAATCAGACGGGGACAATAACAGAGACGCTCAGGACGCCTTTTTGTTACAAGTCACCTTGACTCATGTTTACCTGTTCAGCAGAATGTGAAACATCCTGCGGCTGAACGTGTTGCATATTCACATCTCATATACCAAAGCTTTTAATCACTTTTTTTTAACCCTGGGTCAAAGTTTCATTCATTTGTTTGAATATTATGACAGGAGAGCATCGTTTTTACTCTGTACGTGTGCACAGCGGAGACAAAGGCCGAGTTGAAGCAAAACAAAAGATCCTGTGAGGAAGCCAGACGGACATGTTGAACTATTTATCCTTGAAGCACGGAGATTTTTTATTAGAGAAGAAAAGAACCCAAAACACACTGGAAGACTTTTAACAGACTGATGGAGCGCTGATGGCCAAGCTGTGAGGTTTGAGCTCGATGTGCGGCTGCTGTAATTCTCCAAGCAGGCAGCCCGGGTTCAACTCCGACTCTGGTCTTGAAAAATGAAGCCAATGCAGAAGTGTAAAATCCTGCAGTTCAACGAGTGTCCACTAGAGGTTGGCTCCAGGAACACCAGAACTCACACCACAGGCCGTTTTTACAGCATAAATAAACATGTTTAAAGCCTGGTACAAAAAACAAATAGGTCTGATTATTTATTGTCATCATTGGCACACACTGAACTTATTTATTTGGCTCCGTTTTGATTTTATGAACGATACATCTTGTTCATAGTTAGGTGTGTAACTGACATGATTGACAGGTGGGCGCGGTGTAACAGTTTGTCAGGAGGTTTAAAACCCGCCTCAGCTCCAGCTCTCAGCCTGTCGTTAGGTTGACTGAAAGTTAGACTGAGACAGCATTTCCAACACGGCGGCTGCTGCTGATGAGCCTCCAGCGCCCCCTGCAGGTACAGATGGCTGACGTTACTGAGGCTTCAAACATTAAACTTACAGTCTATGATTGTTCCTCACTCTCTATCGTTCCCTGATTTCCTGCTCTATCCAATGTGCCATGAAAATAAAGACAAAAGACCAAAAAAAGATTGAAGCATGACACCTTTTCACATTTTGAGGAGGAGTTGCAGAGTATATGCAGGGCTTCAGTAACGGGCCTTTTAACACACATACCTAAAAGGCTTACAATGTCCCAAACACTGGATCATGCATTTCCCATGATGCAACATATTTCATTAAAGCCGTATGTTTCATTATTCTCACCTCCAGGTTGTAATCCAGGATATGATAAAAGATCAAACTGGATATGTTTCTCCCTTTAACGGCGTTCTGCTCTGAAGAGAAATATTCAGGAAACAGGAGAGAAGTCAGCAGATTCTTTGAGACTGAATGTCAAATGACTAACAGAGATGGATGTTTGTGTTGCTGCACTCCAACAATAGGGAGCAGATGCTTTGTGTTTGTCAGCAGGACGCTTTAATGTGACACAGGATAAAGGAGGAGCTGATGGATGTTAACGGTGGGTCACAGAAAGTCACAGTGACATTCATATGAATCAAACATGCTTCTATGTTCTCAAGTTATTGTGGGGTCAAGAGGTCAATCTCTGAGCACTTTACGTTCTCTCAGCTTACTTAGGGGTTACATATAAGTGTTAAGACTTAAACACAGAAGAATAGTCAGAGCCTGTAACATTTCTCCTGATAGGCAACACCAGAAGTTGCCGCTTCATCTCATCCTGGTTTTGAAAGAGAACACATCTCAATGTGTCGCAGTGACAATCCTTTGTTTCTCACACTGTGAAGCAGAAATAACCTCCAACAAACACAAACTCGTATATGGACTGTAAAGACACCAAATGTCTTCTTCTTTCTCTGAATCGCACGCCTTCCTCACAATGATGCAGAAGATTCAAATCACTTCCTGTGCAAGATACAACTATAAACCTTTCTACTTTACTCTCCCAAAGTCCCCACCCTTATGCCCCGTGGGCAGGAAGCGGGGAGACTTTCACCTTATCTCCTATCGATCTCCCCCTGAATGGTGTCATTTATTTGCAGGCTGATATAAGTGGGACTGATTAGAACAAGGGGCCTGATTGATTTGCGCGCACACGCTGCTCGACAACCAGGAGAAAATCAGACCTGGCGGGGGAGGGAGAACATTCATCTGAGGTTTGTCCAGCGCTCTCATGCCAGAAAACATTATCCTCTAGGTGTGTGTGTGTGTGTGTGTGTGTGTGCGTGGGCATGGATATGTGTGTGTGTGCGTGGGCATAGATATGTGTGTGTGTGTGTGCGTGGGCATGGATATGTGTGTGTGTGTGATTGCAAGATACGAAAGTGCTTTAAATCAGCCAAAAAAGGACTGAGGGGAAAAAAAAGGCAAACAAATGCAATTTGCATTCCAATTTGTTTACAAAGCGAGCTTACGCAGCGTCAGATGATAAGATAAATGATGGTGTGTGCCTTTTGTAAAGCACTCCCTCCATTCAAACGGCTCTGATTGATCTGAGGCGGACACTGACCCTGCCACTGAAGCACCATTATAAACATCTCCAATGTCCTTGTTTGTGCATTATGTCGGGCTGAGTAACTCTAATAAGCATCTTTCACTTGTTGGATGAGCGGGGTGAGATGCGCCCTCCAATCCCGGCACTGATTAAAAACAACAGGCCTGGATGGAGAGCGTAAACGGTGTGTCAGCCATGTTTTCTTTTACCCGTCACCTCTAAGAGGGTTTGCTGCTGCTGAAGTGGATCAAAAACAACAAATCAATCACAACAGGAGGAAGGGTTTCAGCCCCCAAAACAACAGATTGTGATGCTTCAGTCCTTTACCGCCTGATGCGCCTGACGAGGCATTCGAGCAGAGGAGGGCTCAGTTATTTAAAAAAAAATCCCAAATGTCAGCTTTTCACAATATCAATAGATTGGAGTTCTTAAAAGGGCAGGATGACATAGACCAGTGGTTCTGAACTTGGTCTTGTCTCAGTCTCGGAGCACTCCGGTATGTCTCGGTTAGTGTGGTCTTGACTACAACACCATAAAAACCTATAAATTGAAAATCGAATCGAATAAGAAACCTTTAACTAGCGACAAAAGTAGCAGCATTTTGGCAATGAAACCTCAGGAGAGCGTGTGTGTGGGAGAGAGATGGCCACTCACTGGCTTCTCTCTGATTGGAAAGTAAGCAAAAATAAACCAAACAGTAACTTAAAAACAACCATCAACAATCCTTATGTCATGCACGAGCTTTCACAAAGAAATGAATGTCTGAGAAAGACTCAACAAGCGAACCATCCAGGTGTTGTTTATGCAGATTGTGGCTATAAAAAATGTAATACTTGAATCTCTCGGTTATTTGACCAATGGCCTGTTAGTTAAACAATAAAACAGATTATGTGTCAGATATCTGCATGAAAAAAACTCCAACAGCACAAACACGACCCAGAGGTCAAAGGTCAGTGACTGAATAAGCTGAGGTGACACCTAGCTGACAGCTAACAGCTCCTACCTGTCACTCTAAAAGGCCACTCCCCTTTTGTGCTCGACTTAACACCTTAATATAACGCAAACAGTAAAACATGAGCTATAGAGGTCAAAGCTGTCCTTTGTAAAAGTATTTTAATAAAGGACCTCAAGTGGCCACTTGAGGAACTGCACGTTGAGGCTCTTGTTTTTTTTAGCCCTGGCGGTTTCCGCTTTGCTGCTGGCACATTTTGACTCAGCAGATATTCATTAGGCTTCCCATTTCTGAAAAGTTTTGAGCTGGATTGTGTTAAATTAACTGGAGTTCAACTGAAAGTCAAAACCCACATCACTAATGATCTGGTCAGAGTGCTGTGAACACCGTGGAGACCCAGACACATGCCCCCAATTTCCTTAAAAGTGAGCCATGTTCTTGTAAACTAGTCCTCCAGCCTCGAACATGACATGTTCCCTCTTCTCCGTTCAAAGGGCATCCTCTCTGCATTATACGGCCTCCTTAATGAAAAAGAAGCAGGATGAGGAACATCGGGGAAGATTTCACAAGATGCTTCCCCTTTAATGTCTGAGGAAGCCAGAGGGCTTTAAAAAAGCAGCTCCTAAAAGTCCTGTCTGCTCGATTGCTTCCTCAATGAGTAAGTTAACTACACCTTCCCTCACCCTGCAGACAAACCGTCCCTGTAAATGCCAAAGTGATATTTTCACATTGCAAATCTCCTCTTCGGCTATCTCAGACGCAGCATTGGTTTGACCCTGTCTGCTGATGAGTCTGGCCCTGCAGGGGACAAGTTTGTCTCCAGGCTGCAGAAACTATCGTCGCTAAATATCTGCTAACAAGCAGGAGCAGCAGCCGTTTGCATTCAAGCAGTGCAAATTATGTAGATGGCCTTTACAGTTTACCTGCTGACCTGCTGAGTTTTTATACTTGAATCTTTTTTAATGTCGGGTTAATTTCGAGCAGCTCTTCAGTAAAATTGGTCGAGCAATGCCTCCATTATTACTTTTACTTCCTGTGGTGTCTTTTTCGGGCCCATTGTTTTGTAATTTCTTTGAGTATTTCACATCCCTTTGCAAATTAACCGCACTAACTTGGCAAACGGACTCAAGATCGTTTTAACCGAAAAAACAGGTTAGGTGTGAAACCACCTTAAGAAGGACTTTTGCTAGCATCCCAGTTTGGGTGAACAGCTCAAATGAAAAGCATTTCTTAAGATGTATTTTCAGGCATTTGGCATTTATTGTGAAAGGACAGTGGACAGAGTAGGAAACCAGGGAGCTAGAGAGAGGGAGCGAGAGAGAGAGAGGAATGGCATGCAGGAAAGGAGCCACAGGCCAGACTCAAACCCATGGCGCTCACTTGGAAGACCAAAGCCTCCATACATGGGATGCACCCTAACCGCTTGGCCATCTGATCCGCATTAAAAAGTTTTTTCATCAGGAGGAAGCTGGCCATTTCCTGTTTCACTTTTGTCACTGGATTGATATCTTCTCCACACGCTCATCCCTCTTTTTATTCATTAACTCTTTTAATGTGTAGAAAAGTGTCAACATCATAAAGAATCATTTTAATTGTGATCACTTTAATTGAAACTTCAGATTTCTTTTGTCTTTGTGACACTGAGGCTCAGTAATACTGAGATGTATTCCCTCTTCTGTCTCAAAACACATTTATGTGAAGCTACATCATATTCAGATTGGTATTAATAAGAAGAATAAGTGAGGCTGGCACACCAAGTTTCTCTCGTGTTTACAGCGAGTCAATTTGAGTCAGATTTATTTAAACGCAACTTCATGGTGAGTCTGTGTTTCAGCACTTTGCAGAGAACTCATCAGCAGTCCATCACACAAGTAATGAGAAAAATGATGCAATAAAATCTGTAACAAAGCACGATGGAAACGATGGAGCCTATTGGTGCTTTAAAAGGAAATGACTCAGAGGGAGTAATAAGACATGCGTCAACAGGATGAAAACAAAAACAACAATTAGTCCACAGATTGAGTGAACCAGAGCACAACTGTGTCATTTATTATTGAAATGTGGAGAACTGGATTATCTCTGAAGGCGTAATGAGCTCCGGCCCCTGTGACCGTCCATCTATTCTACTCTTTGTGCATTTTATTAGTTTTGTATTTGTGCTGACTTGACTTAGTGCTCATCTGTTTAGTGAAAGGCCCCGTGTACACTTATTAGAATCTGTGATGATAAAGGTTGGAGGTTGTGTTTTTATTGGACGACTTTGGAAATGTTATCTGGTTGTCTTATCCTGCACATGGAAACATGCAGAAAGGGCAGTACACACACTACCTAATCAAGCTTTTGGTTGACAGACTAAAGGCCAGTCCAGTCACTGTTGTCCAAGGACCCGGAGTTAGGAAGAAAAAGATTGGTACAGAAAAAGACAGAAAAGTAAATGCTCTATACGTTTCTGAAACATTATGCTGGTGGAAAGAACAAAAAAACAACCTGGTCCTCGACGAAAGTACCAGAGGAAAAAAAGCTCTTTTTCAACTAAATCCAAGGTCTGACTGTGTTGGAACAATTAGTCATCATTCTGCCGCTCTCGCAGAAACAAAAGCACTTAGTCTGCATCTTCTGTCAGCCATTGATCTTGAACGTCCTTCTCTGTGTGGAGACTTTAGTTTGTCCCCGGTCCTTAATAATAACCCTCGTCTCTCTGCCTCTCTTTCTTCCTCTGTCTCCCTCGCTCGGTCGTTCTGCATGCATATTAACCAAGTGTTCCTCCTCCCTGCCTGTAAGTCGTTTATCCTAATGCGAGAGGAAGTTGCAGCTTTGCCGGCGTCCTCATCACTTATTCAGGATAATGTGTGACAGTGACGCTCTAATGGCATCCTGTTGGAGAGCCACAAACAAATAGCCGGCCTGCAGTGTCCACGCAGAGTCTGATTAAAACCAGAGAGAATCAATGAAGGTGGACGACCCCTGGGGTGATCTGAGAGAAGACAGCCAGACCACCAGCAGCATGGACAGAGTGTACATAATGGACCATATGTTCCAACAGCTCAATTTGTTCCCGTGTCTTTTTGACATAAACTATAGACTGTATAAATAATGGACGTAGCTACTGTAACGTCACCATTTGGCTTTTTGACTCCCTTTTGAAAACCACCAGTTTGCAATCGGGAAGCCACCATGTTGTTTTTCTGCAAGCGGCCGTTTGCAATCCACAAGGAAGGGGGGCAAAGCTTCAATAACCTCATGTCACGTGCAGTGGGTGATGAAGGTGGCTGCACTTGCGGTCATGGCGATGCATGTCTCAGCATTTTATACTAGAATATTGGTCAGAGGATGCGGCCCGATTTTTAGAAGAAACAAAAAGTATTTTACAGTAATACATGTTAACAAAGGAGCTAGCAAGCCACACATGTCAGGGTGAGTTTACCTGCTGCATACTGCAAAAATTCCCACACAACAACACCAGAATATTTCCCTCAAAAAGGCATGGACTCAGACTTTTTGGATGTCTACAAACAGACATCCAAAAAGTAAGCCAGGTTATATGTCTGAAATTTGTAAGAAAATATTCCCAACAGCAACAACTTGGAGAGATTATGTTTCATGACTGAATTAGCTCTGTTGATGCTCAGTAGAGGGGTAACAGAATCCACCTGTCGTTAAAAGAAACCATGCCTCTTATCCAGTTAAAGCCCAACTTAAATTAAAGGATGTATAAAAATTCAGCCCGTGTAAAGTGGACATTGATAGTCAACTATGAAGCCAAAAATGTCAGTGTTGAGCAGGCTTTGAACATGTTTAACTCTGCTGAGAAGTTGTGCATTTTAAAATGGGGCTCTATGGGGGTTGACTCCCTTCTTGAGCAAACCTCAAGAGGCCGCTTGAGGAGATGTAGTATTCCAACAGCTCGGGAGGTTGTCACTTGGAATATATAGCCTGTCTCTGATCTCCTTTAATGGATGTAAAAGCATCTTAAAAATGAGTTTTTGATGACCCTTGATTTTGCAAATCCTTGAGATCTGAGCAGCTAATCTTGGCAAACGCTTTCCTCTTAGCTGCATTGACCCTGTGAAAAGCAAAATAGTCATGTCAGGCAATTAGGTGGTCAGCCAAAACACGGAAAACACATCAATAAAACTACAGAGGAAACACACAGAGGAAGCATGCCACATCCCCGGAGTGCTTAGGTTTGAAACGGTCCCTGTTTATGTCGCAGTGAACTCCCAAACGATGACAAGCCAATTAACCTGCATCATTAGTCTGAGAGGAAGCCCTTTTAGACGAAACCATGAGGCAGAACTTTAAGGAGGTTTTTGCATTATTGATCTAATGTCAGGGGGCCGGAAGCAGCGGGTGTCATTGGAGAGTTGACGCAGGCTGGAGCGAATTACTGTAATGGCTATCTGTGGCATCTGAAAATCAGCTATCATTGTTAACCACTAATGGGCTGTAACATACTGTTAGTGTGTCTGCTAATGCATTACAGATTAGCTGGATTTGGTTTCCTCCTCTGCATCTGTTTTGGAGAGCTCACTTTTGAAGGGCAGCCATTCTGTGCAGAAAGAGATTTTCAGTTCAGCCGACACTCTTAAAAAATGATGCTCTTTATTTCACCTTTCAGGATTCATGCACCAAACATGGAACCTTTAACATGTTACATGTGGCAGTATTTGCATGATGTATATATTAAACCTTTGGGTTCCATGTAGACACTAAGATGGTCTTTTAGATCTCAGAATAAGTTTTCATTTCATTAATTTCTTTCATTTCCATTTTGCATTTTTCATGGATAACAATTGGTGGATATAATTCATAAATTCTTGACATTTTTTATGATTTTGTCCACAGGCTGGTGTCAAAACTGAATCAATTACAGAAGCTTGTTGCAACTTAGAGGAAAAATAAGTTTGAAATTAAAATTGAGGCTTTTTTTTGCACACAAAAACATATCTGGAGAACAGCAGGGGCATTTCCATATTCTGACTAATATCCCCAATAAGTAAAGACATGTTGAAAGAATTACATCAGACTTGAAGCCTACCAATTTTTGAAGCTCTATTGACTGTCTAAAAGTCTGTCCAATATTTCCACTAGTCCTCTTCCTCTTAGCCTCAGCCGTCGTATCAAACAGAGCAGAGACGGGCTAACTGGCTGCTTTGTAGCTGAAGGCTGATGTGTGACCTCGTTCCGTGAAGCTGTTCACACTTCTCAGAGAGAACTGCGGCCCGCTGCAGGAGTTACATGTGACACTTGTGCATGAACTTTTCCAGTTGATGGGTAGTATTAGAAGTTAAATGATCATGTGTATGAAACACAGATGATCTTTATTTGAAAAGCTGCATTTTCTAGATAAATTCAAGTCCTTTAATTATTACAACTGAACCCTGAGGTTTCTAATTCAACCCGTTTTATGGGAGAATTTTAGAGGCTTCACATTATGAACATCATTCTTAACGTTCAGAAACCTCACTGTGTGCCTCTTTCATCCCTCACTTTCATGATTTACTGTGTCGCTCTCGGCCAACTCTGACTGTAATTTATATTGACCCGGCTTATCCATTTACAGTCAATGAATAAATGATGGCTGAAGTTGAAAACTATTTTTTTTTTGTGGTCCTTCACATAAATTCTTCACGATCTCTATATCATTTTTACCACCAAAAACCTGCTTAATAATGGCCGCACTTTCACCACCTGCTTCATCACGTTCTGAAGGGTTTTGGAGGTACAATAAAAACATTATTTCCCCCTTTACCTCAAATGTATTATTAACTACGGAGGAGGAGATTCTGTCATATCTCATTACCCATAAAGATGGCCTGTATAACAGTGAGTTTCTTATGAAAGCCCGGCTCGTTGCAGGAGATAGAGGTTTGTACTTTTAATCGAGCTGACTGTGACATTTTGTTCTGGGAGAAAAAATGTGAATTCACAGCGTCTGAGGCTTTCTTCTTCTGTTGAGATTTCTTCCACTTCCTCCACCTTTTCCTCCAGATCTTTTTTCCTTGAAAGACATTTCTGCCCTCAGTGGGGGCAGGGCGCGATCCTGCTCTTCATTAGAAATGTACTTCACGTGCCGTACTAAAGTAATATGTAAGCAAAAAAGAAACCCAATTGAGAACATGCTGCTTCTCCGTGGCCCCGCTCTCTCTTTCTGTGTGCCACGAGCATGCCTCATTACCTTCAAAGAGCATTTTTAAACAGCATTTTGGGAGGACTGCCAACATTTTCTTTTTCCTCGGGAAATTTCCAGAACAATTTGGTTTTGCCATCTTTATTTTTATGATTTGTGTATTGAATAATTAATATTCTCGCTGCTTTGCCTCATCAAGCACAACACACACAATCACCCCCCCCCCCTTGTGTGGTCGATCGTCAACGATGAAGGTCCCACAATAAATATGAAGACATCCTTGTACATGGGGGGAATCTTCAAAGGAAAACGCTGCAGGTAATTACCAATAAAGGCCGAGTCATTATCCCCCGAGTGGTCACAAGTACAAGAAACAACACATCGAGTCTCATTGACCGGATTAATCAATTTTACAGCTCGCTTTTTATTTAGTTTTGCAGGTAGGATGTTTAAGCGTCCCCGAGCTGCAAGAAAGAACGAAGCATTCAGCACATTCTCTTCAAACATAAAGCTCCGGGGGTTATTCCTCTCCGAGGAGTTTGAAATGAAACAGTGAGCCGCTGCAAACAGCTGGACTGAAAGACAAACGTGCTCAACCAGATGTAACTCAATTTGCTTAAATATCCTCCGACTTTGCTGCAATATCAGCCAGCTCCGGCCTCCAGTTATCTTTTCTGCTGCTTTCAAGTGGAGATGCAATTATAGATGCCGTGTTTTATGTAGAGGATGTATTTGTGTTTCCATGCATGCATGCATCCCGCAAAGGCCGGACCGACCGGATCTGTGTGCAGGGTGGATGGAGCTCATTCCTCCCCTCCCCCTCATGACAGATATCTGCCCCGCAGGCTGGGCTCACCTGGCCGCCATGCAACCCTTCACCTTTCTCACCTCGCCGTAAAATCCAGGGCTCATTTGATTTAAGTGCAGACTTCAAACGGAGGCAGGAATGTCACATTTTTTTAATATCTTGTGAAGCAGTGGCGACAGGCGCGCTTTTCAGGGACATCTAACTCTTTTAAGATCCACATTGAAACTCTTTTTCATCCAGAATACCGAACAGGGCTCATCCGTTGTGACTGCAGAAGACAGACAAGTGTGCTCGCCAGGCAGACATGACATGAACTACAATATCACTGGAGCAGGGAAGGCTTTTGTTCCATAACCTCGCTCTGCACATCTCTCAGGGAGCCTCTCCTCGTGGAAGAGACTTTTCCGAACATGAAACATATTTTCCTGTTGTGATGTTGAGTGGATCTGAAGGTCTGAGTCGTAAAGTTAAACGAGCTGGAGATGATCGGCCTTGAATGATACTATGAGCCATCAAACGGGGTTTCAGTATGATGATGATCTCAAGGACCAAAACTTTTGACTTTTGAACTTATGGGAAAACATGCATCACAGTCGTTTTCACCTTGTTTTACTCACGCTGGACAGCAGGACCATTTGTGATTACTGTTATCTGTTTAATACACTAGGTCCTGTCTGTTCAACGACTCACTTCATCTCCCCTGGATGAACTCTTCTGCTGCCTCCAGCTACTTGAGGTTGACCAGTTTGATGACCTGCTCTGATCAGTACCAGGTCTCAGTTTGATGACCTGTTGGATCTTGGATCTGTACCAGGAATTCTCTGATGGACATCAACTACCAGCGTTCTGTTTCCACTGTGGAGCTCCTGCTACGGTCTCCTCTGAGTGACAGTTCTTATTGTATCACACATTGGTTTATATCGGTCTTACTACACCGCTACAACCTTAACATAAACACAAGTTGCTTTTATTTCAGACAAAGATATGTCAGAAATAATTCAACTAGAAATGCAGATTTGTGGACAAAAACTTTTGCTTGGAGTTTGGATCGACTGTCAACACAGCCTCAGTTTAATTTCCATCTGTCAACAGGCAAGGCAGGCAACTGCTTGGGGCCCCAAAGCAGTGGCCCTGCGGAACACTGGTTGGACGGCCCCCCAATTGATTTTTGCCTAGGGCCCCAACAGACTCTAGAATCACCAGTGCCCACATGCAGGGATTGTGAACTAAACATTTTAAATATGATAAATAAGAAGAGTGATGGGGTCACTTTAAGCAACTTTATCTTCATCCTGTTTATGCATGCTCCCATTTTGGACGACTGGTATTTAACAATGACATGATGATTTGTAATGACACATATTCTTTTGTGTGTAAATGTGTGTGAGTGTCCTTGGGTTGGTTTAAAGGTTTTGATTTTTGTTTGGTTTATATGTTGTCATAAAAATATGTCAAAAAAAGAATAAACCAAAAAACGATTGCAAATAAGCCAATGATGCTAACTTTCACATTTCCACAACGTTTCCCTCCTGGGATTAATGAAGTATTTCTGACTCTGACTCTGATGAAGTTCTTTGCTTTGAGTTTGGATGTAAAAGAATAAAACCAGTTTTCCTTTTGTTCTGGATGCACCTCACAGAGGGATTACAAGCCACCCACACTCCGCTCGTGATTAGACACTGCAGACTCTCTCAGAAGTACTTATCTGCTTTTCTCTTTCTGCATTCCAAGTCAAGTGTTTGAGGTCAAACTTGCTGACCCGGCCTGTGGTTAGAATGGCCGTCACTGATGCACCAGTATCTGAGCGATCTGGACAGTTTCACTCTCTCTCTCTCTCTCTCCAGCAGAGATGAAGAGAGCAGCTCAGGATCTCTGGGGGCCAAAATCAAAGTAGACCCCTCTCTGGCCAGGCTCGAGGGGGGGCTTGGGGGGACACAAAGGGGGGGCCTGGAGCTGCTTTCAGGTTCAAAGGCCTTTATCACCTCCAGAAGCTGACCACTGTCGACTCCAGTAGAGCCGACTGCCTTTGATTGTCTCCTTGTCCT
The DNA here is from genome assembly GCF_963930695.1 of Labrus bergylta. NCBI lineage: Eukaryota > Metazoa > Chordata > Actinopteri > Labriformes > Labridae > Labrus > Labrus bergylta. The sequence goes on along the minus strand of NC_089214.1, from coordinate 21,929,662 downwards.
CTTGTATCTTCTGGGGGTTATCCGCCTGGGCTGACACATGCTAACGGCTGTTAGCTTTGATAATCACGCTGAGATGAGAGGATGCTGCTGAGCCCAGCTTCAACAGAGCATGTGCACAGTGAAGTTTCACTGTTTATCTCAACTAGATGCACCTTTTCTTTGATTAATAGCGTCCTTGAGTGTGAATGCGGCTCGTTTTTTTTCTTGTCTTTGCATGATTTAACAAATTCCGATGAAACTTGCTGACGCAACCGCTTCTCTTGTGTCAGAGTTGGACTGAAACCACAGAGTAAATCAAGCTAATGGCAGCAGACTGCAATGGCATCCGATTTTCTCTGACAGCGTATCACACTGTGGAGCGAGGGAGAGGCACATGAGATGTATTCCAAGGATGTTGGAGGAGGGCAATGCGCCTCATTGGCTTTCCTGTGATGTCCTCGACCGCTTTGAAGATGTCCTCCAGCTCCATTCACCTTTGAATTCTTATCACGGCCCAATAGATCAGTAGTGAAATATACCCTCAAAAGTTATGAATTCATGAATTTTACACAGGTATATCTTTCACCAGGTCCGTATCACCAAGGGGAAAGTTTCCCTGCTCAGAGGGGAAGTTGCAGCCTGTAAAAAAAAAGAAAAAAGAGAGAATAATAAAGCAGCATTGATATTCCATGCTAACACCTGCGTCATGTTGCCTGGAATTAACTTCATGTAAGGGAGGGACCGCGCTTATTTCTTATAAAGGTCACCTTTTTACGAGCCAGATAACGGTGCACGTGTTCAGCGAGGAATAAAAATGATGTAGAGCTCTGTGTGCACTTTGTGTCTCTGTGCTGTAATTTATGTGTGTGGGATTAAAAATACAGACAAATATGATCCTCATGGGAGTCATTAGACTCCTCTGTTTTACATGAGACTTTGTTTTATTTAAATGTCAAGGTGTGTAAACATGGTCTTATTACAACACCGTGTCTCAACTTGTTAAATACAGCAGCCTGATCAGTATCCTATACGCTTTTAAATTCTCACTGTCCGTACCTCTCTCACTGAGATTTACATGTGAGGCCTCAGAGGAGGTTAGGTTAGCAATAATAGATAATCACCATGTGTCCGATAGTTACACACAGCAGAAATAACTGTCTAATGCCAGGCTACATTTGATAAATGAAGGGGTCAATCTAGAGACAATATTCACACATGCACTAACTCCTGGATGTTTTTGAGATGAGCTGCACACGTGTGCCCTGACTTTATCCTGCTGGACCGACAACACGAGTGAAGCGAAGGTGTGAACGCGGCAGGAAATACCAGGAGGCGTGATGGCGGTTATATCTCGCAACTGCCGTGCGACTGGTTTGATCTTTGTGCACTTGTTGAAGCAGTGTACTATTCTTTTTTATGCTCCTAATGTTCTCCTCCAGTCTTTCATTGAAACTGGTGATATGTGCAATTACACATAGTGTTGATACAAAGGCACAATCTGTCATCATAGAGTCAAACTCTGCCATCTTGGATACGTTGGAAACTTTCTGCAGCCTCCTTTATACTTCATGTTCCGCCCCCGTGAGACAAACCTCAATGTCAGACTGGAGAAATCTCCCGCTGTGAGGGTCGTATGTGAAAAAAGAAACTTTTCACGGGCAGACCGTCATAAATCTTTTGTAGAAACTTTCAAGAGTGCATCTGTGAAGAGGTCAAAATGCTCCAGCAACACTTGTTGTATGAAGATGGACTTTTATTAACAAATTAGACAGACGCGTCTCGGCTTGCGGGCCTTCAGATGCTGTCTCTTCATGAAGTCGACATGGAGTCTTTTGGGATGAACTCTGGTCTCCAGGATGAAAGTACATCATTTGTTGACGTGCATCACCTCCGTCTGCCTCATCGAGTGGACCTGCAGACTCTTTGTGCTACGTCACCGGACTTTTAGACGATAAGCCGAAGGTGAGCATGAAGATTTAATGCGAGAGAGGAACCTAAAGCATCCCATTTCCTGCTGACTGAGCTACTGTATTTACAATCTGAAGAGACAAAGAGCTTCTAAATCTTCAGATATGAACTGCTGTGATTTGCTGCTCCTGCTGTCTGTTTGCTGCTCTGTTTCTTATAATAGAGCACTGCGGTGACTCATACCTACTTAAGTCTGCTTTAGCAAACAATCACGGGCAAGAAGTGTGTACACTGCACACACACAAACACGGACACACACACACACAGACACACAAAGCCGCGTCTCTCTCTCCATGTAAACAGAGTGTGAGAGACGCGGGTAAACAGCTGTGATTTACTTCATTTTCCATTTCTGCTCACACCAGACTCTCTCACCGTACTTCAGGGGCTGTTTCAGGGCGTCTATCTTGATTCAGCGTGGTGGAGTTCCAGGTTAACAGCGAGCGCAGCTCCTGAGACGGTGGAGTAAACAGCAGTGATTTACCTCTCTTTTGTCCTGCCCTGAAGCGAGGCGACGTGGCCTCTGGTCTCCCTGAGAGCGGCCTGCTTGCTCGCCTCGACCCGAGCCGATTGTCCCAGAGGTCGAATGGAACCGGGAAGCAGCTGGAAGTGTGAGAACACACTCCGTATTTACAATAGGAAAACACACACTCATGCACACACACACACAACCTGACATCCTGTCCTCTTATCAGGCCGCATCTGTTTCCTGCAGCTCACAGCGGAGGAGAAGTCCATTCAGCCGAGCCCCTTTTCATACATGCTCATCTTTCCCGAGTGAGTCACAGAGGAACGCCGGTCCACTCATTTCTATCTCCTCACTCCAACAACTGTAAACACTCTGAGGATGTTCGCCGTGTCCTCGATAGCCTCCGATCTCTGCACAAACAATAGGGCGGCCATTGTTGATATGTTAACACAGTGCGGATGTTAGATAGCGTCACTATGAGTTCACCAGTTTGTGGATACTACACGTGCACGCTGTGTTTGTTTGGAATCTAACCAACAAGGTAGTTAAATGTTTTTTCCAAGTTGTGGTTTTTAAACGTGCAGGTTGGATTTTTTTATTTCCATGAACACGAACACGACTTCCTCTAAAGGGTCAGAAGGTCTTTGTGGCTGATTGTGGTTGAAGCTGGGTCTCACTTCTTCTACAAGCTGAAATTCAATACGTCATTTTGAAAAAACATTGTTCCCTGTTTAATTGAAAAATACCACAAAGAGAACATATAAAATGTTGAAATGGAGGAATCACTGTTTTTTTTTGAAGATGATTCAAATTAAATTTGATAACAGAAATTGTATTAAAAAGTTGGGACAGGGTCATGTTTCTTTTTTATTTTAACAACACTTTGAAGAAGTTATGTGAAGTACAGAGACCAACTTCTGTTCAAATGAGAGAGAAATGTTTTTCATTCTTGCTTGATGAAGGATTTCAGCTGTTAGGGTCTCATCACAGGGTCCTACGGGTTTAATTAAACCACATTGACATAGTTTAGCTATTTCTTTTATTTAAAGAGTACAGGTAAATAGTAATAATAATAGTTAAAGGAGCAGTATGTAACTCTGACTCCTAGTGTTTAAAATGGGTACTGCAGTCTAAATTCTAAACATTGTAGAGAGCTGTCTCCCCCCCTCCCCCCTCCTCTCTAGAGTCCATGCTCATGCAGGTCACCATGTGGTGGACTCTGAAGCTTCAGTGTTTATCCAGCTCTGCATGGGTCTGTAAACCTTTCTGTGTTCTAACCTCTCTCCATTTTTCAAAAGCATCTCCAATATTGATCCTAGTTTGAGCACGTTTCTGCTCGTGGAGCTTATTAGAAACATGCAGAGGCTTTTTAGGTCGGGTACAATCACTTCTATCTGAACCACTTCTCTTGACCGCTTCCATCACTGCAACACCTGTTGACCTGATAACTGCTCTCATATCTGGCAAACCGGGGGGGCGTCCAAAACGGCTGTGTGAGGGGTAGCCTTAAAAGCGCCTACCTTCTCTGGTCCAAACAAATCCAGAGCATTCAGGAGCAGAATCTAAAGTTAGAAGGAGGACATACTGACTGCTGCATTGTTGTCAGAGAAGCCAGCACTTCAACATAGCATGTTTCCTTAATGTCTGATCATATAGTAAGATACCTTTATCATCTCACTCAGTACACATCTTACTGCTTGATCCTTACTTCTGAGTTGATTTTATTATGTATTGTATTGGGTGAAATGTTCTTGCTGATGTTTATACTTTCTTGTGTTTGGATGCTTAATACTGCAGTCGTCCTTAAATTTACCAAATTCCAGACAGATAATTTCATTTTTTTTTTGTTGGTGAAATTGGAGATTAAATATTTATTAAAGAGCAAAGAAGAGTGAGCGGCAGCGACTAACTGAGTGCAATCATGTGTGACATTGTGCTCGCAGCATTTTGAACACCACGGCGCACAGAGAGGCTGCGATGAAGCTTCCAGTTTCTCGCCCAGCATGGACGCGCTGTGGGATGTAAATGAGACCTTGATGGCATTAGTAACCATTTTCTCCTCGCGCACACGGCACGTACAGATGTTCCAGATCTGTGAAACCTACACTCCCCTTGAACCGGCCTGCTGGGGTTAAGTTTAGTGAGACGGAGCAGCTGTGAGAGATTTACCTTCCTCCTCCTCCTCCTCTCTCAGTGTCCCCGCGTTGCTTCATCTCTCCGTCCCTCACAAAAAGCAGCGTCTACCTCCAGCTGACCCGGGTGGGACGTGGAGGCAAACACTAACCCTGTCTCTGAAACCCAGCTGGACTTGTTTGTCTGCTTGTGTGGAAATGCTGTCATGATTCACTCTGCGAACACAATGCAGACCTGACCGAGGCTTACAATGGGAGAGGTTTTGTTTTGTCCACTTCCCAAAAAACTGCACACACACACAAACAGTGTGATCGAATATTCTGCACACACACACACACACACACAAATCCAGGCTATAACCCCTCGTGAAAGAGACGGCAGAGTGGTTATGAATGAAAGAAGGGGGGAGGAGTGGAGGGGGGATAAACGGGCCGTGCACAATGACACTTAACAAAATGTCTGAGTCAATTCAAACACATCTAAATCCTTCCTCCTGGGCTCCCCACTGACGCTCCATTATCCCCGCTCGGCAGAAAATCCCTCTAAATGGAGAACCTCAGAATGCCAAACGGGGGACATGAAACGAAAAACCTCTCCATTCATCTGCAGATCTGACTGCAGCCGCGTTAAAACCACTCAGGGAAATTATTTAGCATGTAAACAAAATCTCTTTCCCCTCTCCCTGACCTTTGCTTGTAAAAAAAAACAAAAACAACAAATAAAAGCCTGTTTTGGCCTTGAGCTGCAAAGTGGCGCTAACTGCCCCGACGAGTCCATCCTCGAGCAATCTAAGCAAAACTGTTCTCGTCTCTGAAGTACCATCAAGAGGCCGCTGAGCATATGCATTTCTGAGCATGCTCCAATGAAAGGCTATCCCCCTCTACCGTCCCCCCCCCCCCCCCCCATCTTCCATCTGTCTGCAGAAGCATCACAGCGAGGACGGCGAGTATGATCAATGCTCGCTTCTGCCAGTTTGAGCAAAGAGATAGAGCTCTTTACAGCAACATTTACAGTGTGATATACAACACAAACATGCTCTCTGCAGCTCTGTTTGCCTTTATTTGTTCTCAACCTCGGCCTCGGCCTCAGCTTTTGGCAGTTACTGTCTCACTCCGACGAGCGAATGATTCATTCCTGCAGCTTTAATGTTATACTCCATAAAGTCTCCCGGCTGCTGGGTGTCACTCCGAAGCTGTTTGGCCTCTGAGCTATAGACACATTCACAGGAAAAAACACTCTTTTCCTGCATGGATACTGTGTGTGGTTACATTATCAGAGCGGCAAATTGAGCATTACATGCGCGCTCAGCTGTCACATTTCACTGCAGGAACAAGCGCTAACAATTTGGTCAATTCTGCCGTATACTTAAACCGAGCCAGCAGCCTCTTCAGACCAGGAGCTTCATTCAAACACTCGACGTGACCAAGCAAGCGTTCTAATATGACAATTACTCACTCCTGCTCGCCAAAAGCCCTCAGCGTTAATGTGAGGAGATGGCGGTTAATCACATCCTTATGCAGGGATCAGGGTGCGGCTCAGGGGAGCTAAAGCCTCGCCGTAACCTGCCAGCGCAATTACCTTTTAGCAATTACAGCGAGCGTTGTTCAGGACACTTCAACACAAAGCTCCTGCAGAAAGACAGGCTGCCATTAAAAACTACACAGGTTTATGGGTCAAATGCAGGACGGAGGATTTTCGCTCAAACACTTGTCGTTCTCTCGTGCTACAGCCGATCAGAATCAATTTGTCAAGAGAAGAAAAGTGCAGGTTTTAAGGCTGTGAGAGCGATTCAGACGGTGAAACAAGAGAAGTTAGAATCTGGTGCATTATTCATTTCACTGTGCTTAAAGTCGGTTTGACAAACTACTCATTCTTAAACCAGAACAGGATCATCATGTAAACTATTATCGTTGAAACAGGATTCCAGTACGGGCTAACTGTCACTCAAACGGATGGTCATGTGGAGGATGCTGCTTTTGGAGAGGATGTTTTCTAAAGCGTTGGGGGTTAACTGGGTCCTGGATGCCAAATTGCATGATGTGACACACCTTTTTTTTTACTGGACGCCCTGTTTCCATTTTTCTTTTGTTGCTCGCTTAAGCATGGAGGAGGGATGAGGGAGCTCGACGAGGTGCTGGGAGTGTCCGACAGAAATATGAACTTGACTTCCGTTCGCTTTCCTCCGTCGACAGAGCACGTTAGCTTGTTTTGCAAAGATGAGAATGGCGGTGCGTTCATCATTTCCAAATCTGTGACTGACATGTTGTGCTTTGATGTGTGTAAACAAGGACGCCAAAACTTAATTCAGCTCGCCGCCATCAAAGACGACAGCATCCAATTTCATTCCTCTACTTTCAAAATAAAAGCACTAAATGTCACAATATTAACTAAGGGGAAACCAAAATTCACAGAGCAGAGAGGTACGTGTGATCACATTCTGGAATAATCAATGAGGAGGAATATTCAGTTTAATATGTAGATTATCTCATTTACATTTTTATTGAACCTGAAATTGTAATATTTTAGGAATTATGAACCAAAGGTCTTTTTTATTTCATGTGTTAAAATAAAAATAGATATTACAGATGTGATGTTCATTGTTATTGTCAGGAAAGATGTCTTTTAAATATAAGATGTCAAATGTCAGAATAAAGTGCTTTGTGGTTTTAAGTAGCTCAAAGTGTTTTCATTGGTCGGGGATGTGTGGGGCTACATGTGTTTTATCCATATGGACGCCAGAGAAACACATGTTTGCAGTGCAGTCAGTTCACAGGATCAGCTGTCCTCAGTGACCAACATCTGTTAGCCCGCCGCTGCCCGGGGCGTACAGTGTGTGTGTGTGTGTGTGTGTGTGTGTGTGTGTGTGTGTGTGTGTGTGTGTGTGTCTGTGTGTGTGTGTGTGTGTGTGTGTGTGTGTGTGTGTGTGTGTCTGTGTGTGTGTGTCTGTGTGTGTGTGTGTGTGTGTCTGTGTGTGTGTGTGTGTGTGTGTGTGTGTGTGTGTGCGTGTGTGTGTGTGTGTGAGTGCACATGCAGGGCACATACAGTATAAAAACATCTCAGGGCCATATGTCCGTTGAATCTAAAACATTTTGGTGCACAGATGCTTTCTCATAATCGTGTATAAAAGTTAAGTGGCAGGAAAAAGGTGCTCTCCAGCTCAGATTGTCTTGAGTTTAAAAAACCCTTGACGTCCTGCGTAATCCCATTGTGCAGCCCATAACAGCTTTTACCCCAGTTAATACTTTTTCCAAATCTTAAACAAATACATAAGGTACTGCCTTCAATTAGATTTCAATGTGAAACTCAGGCCTCTGGAGGCTAAAACTGCTGCTGTTCTGTGTCCATTTTTACTCCCAGTAATCAAATGAGCGATAATGCTGCCTGTGTGTTCTCCCAGATGAGGGGAAATGCAGCATCTTACAAAGATAAGAAATCAGTTCCTGCTTTTTTTTTGATTGGATTACATCCGGGGAGAGTAATCCTTCATAGTGCTCACTCAGGGCGGCCACGCAGACCAAAAAGTAAATGTGGAAGAGAGAGAGAGAGAGAGAGAGAGAGGATTTACAGATTTAAATCCCAAGACAAGCTGAGAAGATCTCAGAGGGGTGAGTGAATTAGTAACTCCATTCTCTATTTCTCAGTAGGTAACAGCTGATTGGTGACCTGGAGCGAGGCTCTTCTCATGGCGGCTGTTTAAGTGAGCTCCCAGGTGAGAGTCTGTTTCTCCCAGGAATCCCTGACTAGATTGAAGAACAAGATCCAAGAAGAATTCATGTTTTTGGGCTCTATTTTAAAAAAAATTTAAGCTCTAGATGACAAATGTGAACAAAAAAGTTTAGAATATGTTTTAGCCGAAAGCAGCTAAAAGGGGTGTTGAAATTAATCATTTGTATGATGCATTGCGTTGCAGGCGAGGACGTTTCGATGCAGCAATAGAATATAATCAAGTATTGGGTACTGATGTTGTTTGTAGATTTTATTGTCGTGGCTCGACATAGAAAAGCTCCTACAGGTTGGTTGAGACACACAAAGGCAGTTAAGTAACACTAGCAAGATACACAGGGCCAAAAACTACAAAATAAAACAGGAAACACTAAAAACTTAACCGGGGAATATGAACAGAAAAAAACAAAGAGGCTGTTTTTTAAACCGCCTACTATATTAGCAGTCAGTACTGATTTGGTCAAAATGCAGTCTGCAGTATCCGAACAAATGCAAGATCCACAGTACTCCAAAAATACCCGGATGTTGTACAGATTCAGGACAAATCTACAGTCTGCATCAGAATAGTCTCTCTGGCATCCCACAATGCAAAGCAACAGGTTGCCGGACACCATCATAACAGAGGAAATCATCAAAATCAGACTGAACCGCACAAAGATACCACCAGTTATCTTTGTGGATTTTCTAAATCATGAGAATCTAAATGAATGAATCAGCTTTTTTCAGACTGTAAGTGAACGCTACACTGAGGCGGTGTTTGACGTCAGCTGGGCTGTTGTTTACTTCCTCATTACAAGACCAGAAACCAGCTTAGCCGGGCCTGGTGTACTGCAGAGTAACCACAGACTGGAGGTCAGACTACAGACTACTGATGAACGTATATGCAGTACATGCTACGTTTGAGTATGTAGTAGGCGGTTTTGAAAAGAGCCAGGGAGGCTGAGGAAAGAACAAGACAAAATAAATCTGAAACCTGAAGCATGAATTAAAGATCGTGAAGGACTAATCAAGAAGGACTCGGTTAAATGTTAAAATGGTAGGTAAAATGCAAAGCTGTATCCTAAATATCAGCTTTGATTCATTCATTTTGTATTGATGAATTCCAGCCTCAGTAAAGACAATCCTCTATCAGCTCTGAGGATCTGCTCAGACTGTTTCTAAAACAGTTAAATCAGCGTAATCAGTTAAGTGATCCGGCAGGAGTGTAGACACAGACGTCTTTAGCCTCAGGTCTGATCTGTGTTTGCAGCAGCTGTCCGCGTGACTGATTGACCTCCGGGGACTCGAGTTTGACTCCAACCACTGGACACCCGGAGAAAGAGAGACAATAGACAGTGCTGACAGATAGTCACCTTTCTTGTCTCCTGTGAACAAGACAAGCACCACTTTCTCTAAACGCCTGAGGGAGGGGAGGACGGGGAGCGGGAATAAACGTGATCAAGGATTGTTTTCTGCACTTTGTTTATTCTTCCAATGTCAGGAGGAGAATCTAAGCCGAGACAGAAACAGACTTTAAATTATTCCAAGGTTGAACATTTTAAAACATCTCTTCACTTAATCTGACATCAAATCACATTTCTCCTCCTCCACAAAAATACTTTTTTTTGTCTTTGTGTTCTTTTCTGTCAAGACACAAACACTCGTCAACGCGATAAATCTTTTTGCAGCGGTCCTCAGATAATAGGCCAGATTTGCAGAGACTGAAAACTTGTTTACATTCTTTGAGCCCTTGTCGCAGAGTGCAAAGCTGCCTGAGGTGAAATGAGTCATTGACTCCTACCGGGTCACGTTAGGTATGTCTGCTTTCAGAGCACGTCAGTATGCAACCTGCACCAACCTGCCCGACCCCCCCCCCCCCCTCCTAATCCTCTCTCTCTGTGCACAAACATCAAATTAATACAAGCTCATATTTTCAACACATCATCATTACTCTGCAAGACAAACATTTAATCCCACAGCAATCCCCGACCGAGCAAATTATCCGGGGTCTCGTTCTATCAGCCCCTAAATGAGATGATATTGAATTAGATTATGCTGGAAAATGAGGTGTTCACACCAATTGAAAGTAATCAAGGTGGTTGAATCGAAGGATAATGAAAGCCTCTCGAGCTAATCCGGCCTGCAGAGGGCTTTCTGACTAATAACGGCTGTTTGTCGAGTGAATAATGATGCAAGCGGCGGACAATAAAGACGAGCTGCGAGCAACTGTAAAGAGGTTAATGCTTTTACAACGTGTGAGGGTGAAAGGTCTATTGACCAGATGTTTACGTACTGTATGTGACAGTCTGCAGGGCGCGCGCTAACACTGTGGAAACCACTGACTGCAGCTAATGCAATTGTGTGTATGGATCCGTGCCAAGGTCATTTGACAAGGGTGCAACACGGCAGGTTAGTAGGGATAATCAAAATCCAAACAAAGCAGGTAAGCAAATAGATCATTAGTGTCAAATGTTCTGTCCATCACTTCAGTTAACATGATGTGAAACATCTGAGTTATCACTGCATCAGGGTGTTTGGTATTTAAAGGGTTGGTACCCCCTAAATGTCAGCAGACCGGGCTTCTCCATCCATGCACGCAGTGTTAAAGCCGTTACAAATAAAACATGATAATGAAGCAGAAATGTTTTCTATGACACTTCAGGTGTCATGTCCAGCTCAGTGTCTTAGGTTGTTTTTATTTCTATCTTGTATTATTTCCTGTTTTGGGTCACTAACTTCTCCTCTCGTTTCAGATCCTTCACTTCCTGCCCTCATGTGTTTCCCACCTGTGTGATTGTCTGCCCCGTCCTGATTGTTCCCAGCTGCATCTCGTTGTCTTCCCCCTCACCCTAGTATTTAGTCTGTAGCTTCTCTTCCTTCTGTGCCAGTTCGTCTTTGTCCCCTGTGAGAAGCGTTCAAGCCTTTTGTTTCCTCTTTGATCACTTTTTTCTGCTTAAAGAGTAAAGACTGTTTTTTTTCCCCCCAATCAAAGACTGCGTTTTGAGTCGTGCTTTTGGGTTCAGTTACCTGTGGTGTTGTTACATTACGAACTGGCCACTGAAATGGACTCAGCCAACTCAGATTCCTTGCAAGCAGCCCTTCGAGCTCAAGGCCGGCAACTGGTGCAACATGAGGAGCAACTCAACTCAGTCTGCACTGGAGTGAGAGACATCAATGAACGCCAAGTAAGCTTCCAGTCTTCCATTGGTAATCAAGTGTGTCTTTTGAATGACCACCTACAACAGATTATGGCTCGTTTGGACACACTTGGAGTTACTTCACCTGTTGAAAGCTTTGTTCCATCTCCGGAGACACAACCTGCTTCGGTCCCTGCCTCCTCACCTCAGGCACTGGTAGCTCCCACGCTGCACCTTTCTAAACCAGAAAGATTTTCTGGGGACTCAGACAACTGTTGCTCATTCCTGGTTCAGTGTGGGCTACACTTTGAACTGCAAGCTGCCTCCTTCCCCTCAGAGCGGGCAAAAGTGGCCTATATAATAACGCACCTCTCTGGCCGTGCAGAGGCTTGGGCCACTGCTGAGTGGGCTAGAGATTCTGCTGTTTGTTTTTCTGTGGACCTCTTCACCAGCACTCTGAGAAAGATTTTAGACCGTACCACTCCTGGTCTGGAGGCTTCCAGGTCCCTCCTCAGCCTTAGTCAAGGTAGACGCCGGGTTTCAGATTATGCAATCGAATTCCGCACCCTAGCTGCAGACAGTGGTTGGAATACTCCCTCGCTGCTGGATGCCTTTTACAATGGACTTTCTGATGGAATTGAAGACCAGCTCGTTCCCTTAGAGCGTCCAGCAGACATAGACTCCTTCATTTCCCTTTCCATCAAGATCGACAATCGTCTCAGAGAGAGAAAAGGAGAGGTCCAAGTATGTGTCAGCTCCATCGTTCCTGAAGGGGCAGTCATTCTCCAATCGTCCTGTTCCTCGCGGATCTCCACCACATCACCTCCAGGGGTCCAGCCCACCAGCGCCCTCGACAACCTCGGCAGAACCTATGCAGCTCGGAAGGGCCAGACTGACCCCTGAGGAGCGACAGCGCCGTCTTCAGGAGGGGAGGTGTATCTACTGCTCCCAACTGGGGCATTTCATCTCCTCCTGCCCAGTAAAAGACAAGGCTCATCCGTAGAGAGAAGGGTACTGGTGAGCCGAGCAACTTTTTCCTCTATTCCTTCTCGACCCTTAACGAAGTCTGAACTCATCTCCTCCTGTCCCTCCCTCCCTCATGATTTATTAGTGGACTCTGGGGCTGATGGGAATTTCATGGACTTTCATTTGGCTAAGAGACTGGGTTTAATTCCTACTCCCCTTTCTAAAGTTCTGATTGCTAATGCTCTGGATGGCCGCTTGTTGTGTAGAGTTACGCATGAGACCCCACACATTAAGCTAATCATGGCACATAATCATTCTGAGAACATTTCCTTCAATCTCCTAGAGTCCCCAATGCACCCCCTCATACTAGGACTTCCTTGGCTGATCAAACATAATCCGCACATGGACTGGTCTACAGGTGAAGTTAAAGGGTGGGGGGAGAAATGCAAGGTAACCTGTTTCCCCTCCGATAGCATGCAAGGCCCTTCGTCTCTGGCGTCAACGGTGTTGCCTGAGTGCTCAATGCCATCTGAGCTTCTTCAGCCCCCTGAATCTGAATTCCCAGACCTCACCAAGGTGCCCTCTCACTACCAGGACCTTAAGGAGGTATTTAACAAGACACGAGCAACTTCTTTACCACCCCACCGTGCTTACGACTGTGCTATTGACTTGCTTCCAGGAACCTCTCCCCCCAGAGGTCATCTGTACTCTTTATCTCCTCCAGAAAGAGAAGCCATGGCGCTATATATCAAGTCTTCCCTTGCTGCTGGAATAATTCGCCCTTCCTCCTCCCCTGCTGGTGCCGGATTCTCCTTCGTTGACAAGAAGGACAAGACCCTCCGTCCTTGCATTGATTATCGTGGCCTCAACGACATAACCATCAAGAACAGGTACCCCCTCCCTCTTATTTTGTCTGCATTTGAACTATTACAAGGAGCTAAGATCTTTTCCAAGCTAGATCTAAGAAATGCCTACCATTTGATAAGAATAAAGGAGGGGGATGAATGGAAGACTGCCTTCAACACCCCTAGTGGTCACTACGAATATCTGGTAATGCCTTTTGGACTTACAAATGCCCCAGCTGTGTTCCAGGCACTGGTCAATGATGTCCTCAGAGACATGCTCAACGACTTTATCTTCGTCTATCTGGACGATATCCTCATCTTCTCTCCAGATGAGGAGACTCACATTCAGCACGTACGTCAGGTCCTACAGCGCCTACTAGACAACCGGCTCTTTGTGAAAGCTGAAAAGTGTGAGTTCCATGTTTCCTCTGTGCCGTTCCTGGGGTTTGTGGTCTCACAAGACAACATCCAAATGGACCCCTCCAAAGTTAGTGCAGTCTCGGAATGGCCCACACCCACTAATCGCAAACAAGTGCAACGTTTTCTGGGATTTAACTTTTATAGAAGATTTATCAGAAATTTCAGTTCTATTGCTGCACCCCTGCACACCCTAACCTCCCCCCTTGTGAAGTTTCCATGGTCCCCTCAGGCTGACAAGGCCTTCAAGAAGCTGAGAGTTAGTTTTGTGTCTGCCCCAATCCTGAGACTCCCAGATCCCCACCTTCAGTTCATTGTTGAGGTGGATGCTTTTGAAGCGGGCATCGGGGCTGTGCTCTCCCAGCGGTCTCCTACGGACAACAAGCTCCACCCCTGTGCTTACCTGTCACGGAAATTGTCCTCAGCCGAGGCCAACTACGATGTTGGTAACAGAGAGTTGTTGGCTGTTAAAGTGGCTCTGGAGGAGTGGCGTCATTGGTTGGAGGGGGCGGAACATCCTTTCCTCGTCTGGACAGATCACAAGAACTTGCAGTACATCAGGAGTGCTAAACGACTCAACGCAAGACAAGCCAGGTGGGCTCTCTTTTTTTTTTAATAGATTTCACTTTTGTCTCACTTACCGCCCTGGTTCTAAGAACAAGAAGCCTGATGCTCTGTCCTGCCTGTTTGACCAAAACACTGCCACAAGGCCTCCCTATAACATCCTGCTTTCTTCATGTGTAGTGGGGGCAGTTACCTGGGGCATTGAAGGGAGGGTTAAAAAGGCCAATGCTAACACCCAGGTGCCTAACAACTGCCCTCCTAACAGGTTGTTTGTCCCAGTGTCACTCCGTTCTCAGGTTATTCATTGGGCTCACACCTCCCGGTTCTCCTGCCATCCTGGAATTCTATGGACATCATTCATCGTTAGACAACGATTCTGGTGGCCCTGTTTGGAAAAAGATATGAAGGAGTATGTGGCAGCTTGTCCTGTGTGTTCCCAGTGTAAATCATCTCGGCGTCCTCCTCCTGGTCTCCTGCTACCTCTGCCTGTGCCCCATCGTCCATGGTCCGATATCTCACTAGACTTTGTCACAGGACTGCCACCTTCAGAAGGTAAGACCACTGTTCTAACAGTGGTGGACAGGTTTTCCAAAATGGTGCATTTCATTCCCTTACAAAATTGCCATCTGCCAAAGAAACTGCAGAAGCCTTGCTTTCCAATGTGTTTCGTCTCCATGGTTTCCCTGAAGATGTTGTTTCAGACCGAGGTCCCCAGTTCATCTCAAAGTTTTGGAAAGCGTTCTGCTCCCTGCTGGGTGCCACTGTCAGCCTCTCTTCTGGTTATCACCCTGAGTCGAATGGGCAAACCGAACGGATGAATCAGTAGTTGGAGACCTGCCTTCGCTGCCTGGTCTCCCATAACCCATCTTCCTGGAGCAAACACCTGATATGGGCTGAGTATGTGCATAATACCTTACCATGCTCTTCTACTGGTTTTAGCCCTTTTCAGTGTGCCTATGGCTATCAGCCACCTCTGTTCCCTGAGCTCGAGTCAGAAGTCGGTGTCCCATCAGCTCAGGCCCTCATTCGACGTTGTCGGCGGATATGGAGACAGGCCCAGCTGGTGCTCCTCAGGACATCTGCAAGGTATAAGAGGGGAGCAGATCGTCGTCGAGTTGCAGCTCCCTCATACCAGCCGGGGCAGAGAGTCTGGTTGTCCACCAAGGATCTCCCTCTGCGAGTGGAATCTCGTAAATTGGCCCCTAGATTTGTTGGACCATTCCCAGTGTCAAAAGTGGTCAATCCTGTTGCTGTTCGTTTAAAGGTCCCGAGACCCTGGAGGATTCATCCTACGTTTCATGTGGCACGCATCAAACCGGTTCAAGAGAGCACACTCGTTCCCGCCTCCAGACCCCCTCCACCCCCCCGGATTATTGATGGCGGACCGGCTTACTCCGTTAAGCGCCTCATGGCTGTTCGACGTCGAGGTCGTCAATACCTGGTTGACTGGAAAAGGTATGGTCCAGAAGAGAGATCTTGGGTGCCGTCAAGCAACATATTGGACCCTAGTCTCATTCGGGACTTCCACGACTGTCATCCAGATCAGCCTGGGATGTCGGGTGCCGTCCCAGGCTACTGTCATGTCCAGCTCAGTGTCTTAGGTTGTTTTTATTATTATTATTATTTCCTGTTTTGGGTCACTAACTTCTTCTCTCGTTTCAGATCCTTCACTTCCTGCCCTCATGTGTTTCCCACCTGTGTGATTGTCTGCCCCGTCCTGATTGTTCCCAGCTGCATCTCGTTGTCTTCCCCCTCACCCTAGTATTTAGTCTGTAGCTCTCCTTCCTTCTGTGCCAGTTCGTCTTTGTCCCCTGTGAGAAGCGTTCAAGCCTTTTGTTTCCTCTTTGATCACTTTTTTCTGCTTAAAGAGTAAAGACTGTCCCCCCCCCCCCCCCCCCCCCCAATCAAAGACTGCGTTTTGAGTCGTGCTTTTGTAACATTTTCATGAAATGCTTAGTATGAATAATCATTTACAGCTACCGTTTCATAAAACAAATGTTATTCATTTCGAGGCTGTCAAACAATTTCATTTTCAAATCTCTTAATTCCAACAACTAATCGCAATTAATCTGATTTTTAATCAAACTGTTGAAATTCCATTATTTTGCATTTCAAATGTTTTTCTTAGGCTTTTATTTTTCCCTCTTAAGCATTGGGTACTTTACTTCCTGTTTGCAAACAACCGTGCTTTTATTTTGAAATACAGTAAGGCCCTTCTGGTAGATGGAAGATTAGGACATGAAGTTAAGCACAGAAACCGGAAGTGGTTAGGGATCCCAAACTGAGCTCAAAGGTCAATGTGTGATGTCATAAGGTGTATATTACTTTGGACTCGTCAGCTGAGCTGTCTGAGAGTTTGTTAAAGTGAAATGAGACATTCAAAGATGCAGCAGTGTCCTTCTTTTACATCACTGAGACTACAGGGAGACACTGAGGACGAGTATCTACGGAGAGCCTGAAGGGACAAAACATGAGATTAAAAAATGTATGTGTTCATTTTTTACCTCCATGGCATTGTGACTAACCCATTAACGCTGACAGCCCTTATAAAAGGTGTTTTAATAACAGCTTTAACAATATAAAACACTTCACTTTTTCATCTTATTACATTTCAGAGCTGTTTGATTTGATCCCCTCTTGACTTTTTATCCGCTTGTTTGAATGATGGTAGAATGATCTCTTATAATGCGTTTCTTTTTCCTCTCTGTCGTGATGCTTTTGATGTCTTGTCTAACATGTTTGAGTGACCTTGTTGCCTATGTTCATCAATGTGTCTTGCCTTTTAAAAGGTAAAACTTCTCCTCCGTTGTGCTGAACATTCGCTCCACTCTGGTGTTTCAGAGCAGTGGATCAGAGAGCAGTGTGGAGAAAAGATCTTCCCCTTATTCTGTCTTGTGTTCAATAAAAGGAAAGTGTCTCTCACATAAAAGTGCTGGTTTACGAACGACACATCTCTATTCCCAACCATTCACTGTCATTTAGAAAAGTGGTGTTGGCCTGTTAGAGAGCATGGCGAGGTTCTTGCGGTCTTTTGAGGTGAATTGTGTGACACGAGGCGACTGGATCGACATAAAAAGTGAATTATTCTATAAGTGTAAAAGTCGTTTTGCCATAAAACCGAGTTGGAAACATAAGAAGCAAAAAGAGAAATATTCCAGCTCTCAAAGTTTTAAAGTGCTCTGTTGAATCATGGTCTGTTGGAGCGAAAGAACGTCATGCTGCAAGGCCTCACACTGTGTAATCAAATTTACCTTTCACTTAGGTTCTCCCGTGAGCCTGTAAATCAGAGCGCGGATGGAAGTGAGCAGTTCAATGCTGTTATGTAAGACGAACTCCCTGTGAGGAGGAACGCACGGTGAAGGCTGCTCGCTCAGGGAGGAGAGAAAGAGTTTGTCGGCGTGACTAAAGTACGGCCCATTGACCGATAGCGTCTCTTTCTAAGAGGCAGCTGCTTTATGTCCACTCTGCCGTCCAATAGGCCGCTCTGTCCTGCACGTAGAGGGGATAAATCAGGCCTGCATGCACCGCTGTTCCTACTCATGCAGGCCGCACAGAGAGAGGAACATTCCTGAACGACCACAGTGTGAAATAAAACCCTCTTCCATGCAGCGGTTGTTTACTACCAAGCACTTCAATATCTTGTTTGGTTTCTCCGATTTTGGCCTTCCCGATGCCGCAACCATCCCAGCCATCCCTGGAATTTACTCCAAATGATTGTTTTGCTTCCCCTCCTCCTGAGTGTGTGTTACAGTATGTACTATATGTGTGTGTGTGTGTGGGCGTGTGTGTGGCTTCGGGCTAAGGAGTAGTGAGGGAGTTCCCCCACATCTGTTCACCATAAGAGCTTGTTGACAGCAGCTCTCCGTCTCCCTCTTCATCCCTCCTTTTGGATTCTGCTCCTCATCCAAGATTAAGCTGAGACAGAGTCTGCGTTTAAAGGCAGCATATCTGGAAGGGGGGGGGGGTCAGGTTTGCAGCCCCAGATAAGGCCTCTATAAGATCCCGGCATCATGGGAAAAAATTTGAACATGGTGCAGCTACTGGGACTCAATATTTCTCATCTCAGTGTGAATTATTCTCTATTAAAATCAGAATGCACGCAGAAGATTAATCCTCATTTTGATCCGATTACTGATACAAAAACAACAAAGTTATATTGGCTCAGAGCAAGATTTTTAATGGAATAGACTGAAAAAAAGTATGATTCATTTCAGCAGCCCCACAATAGCGTGTGTGTGTGTGTGTGTGTGTGTGTGTGTGTGTGTGTGTGTGTGTGTGTGTGTGTGTGTGTGTGTGTGTGTGTGTGTGTGTGTGTGTGTGTGTGTGTGTGTGTGTGTGTGTGTGTGTGTGTGTGTGTGTGTGTGTGTGTGTGTGTGTGTGTGTGTTTAAGCCCATATGACACGACAAAGGATCACACACAGGCTGCTAAGTAGTTCTCTGGAGTTGGAGTGTTTCTGCAGGACGATTGAAAGCCACCCAAGCCTGTAATTGGGAAAAGGGCCATTTGGACCATCAGAGTTGTCCATTTGTTTTTAAAAGGGGAAAAGCGATCGATAGGCGGCATTAAGCAGATCTGCCACTGATCTAAATGGTTCCAATCTTTACTTCCTGCTCCGAAGATACTGGCCTTTAATGATTGGACGAGACCCAGAGATAGAAGAGAAGCTGTAAAAAAACAGCCAATCAGATGAGGCTGATATCACGCGACACCTTCCTATTGACCTCGGTGCTCTCTGCCTCAATTTGACTGTGCAAAGAGTTAAGATCTCACAGTCACATCGGGACGAATCGAAGACAAAGAGGAAGTTGAGAAACACTGGTTCTTTGATTGTGCTGCTAATTAGCTCTGCTGTAATGACTTTTAGTGGAGATGTAGTTCTTGTAATTGAACAGTTTGATTCTATTTCGGGTTTTTGCTGCATCGGCAATCCCCATGTCAGGCTGAAAATCTTCCCGTCTCTGTCTTTAGAAAATTGTCCAATTCAGCAGCTCAGTCGTCGGTTCAGTACTTCAAATATGAAGCTGCATGTAAATAATGGTGTCATTTCTAACATCAAAACTCCCTAATTATAGAAAAATGTAAAATGATCCCGATCGAGTTGGAGCCCCCCTGATCTGGAATTGTAATGTTGGAGGATTATAATGTTAAAAATGGATTGAAACGGTCCTGAGGTTGGTTAAGATTTGAAAATCGTCCAGTGTTTGATGTTTTTTAAAATATTTTTTGGGACATTTTTGCATCAATGGACAGAACAGCTGAAGAGAGACAGGAAATGTTCGGAGGATAGAGAGTAGGGGACGACATGCAGCAAAGGGCCGAGGTTGGACTCAAACCTTTGGCCGCTGTGGCGAGGACTATAGCCTCTGGACACGGGGCATGCAACATAACCACTAGGCTACCGTTGCAGTTTTCAGTCGCTACCTCTATCAAGATGCTAAATGTTTAATATCGCTAACTCGACACAGTCATGACATTACAATCTTTAAACCCAGATTGTAGTTTTCTTAAGGGACCGAGTTTCTATGTTTGCCAAGTTTGGGACGAGTCTCCTCACTTCTATACTTTTTCTTGTTTATTTTAGGGAGCTCACACTCAGAGAGTGGATTCACAGGTTGCTCCCCAAAGTGTGGAAACAGAAGTATGTGGGAACATGAGAATGAAACATCAGCCATGAAAACAGAGCGCTCCATAATTATTCTGCTTTCCTGTCGTGTTTCTTTTTTTTTCTTCTTCAGGAAGTTGAATTAAGGTGAAACCCTCAAAGGATGCACACCTGCTACAAACAGCAGAGAAGACGGCTTAAACTGCTCGAGCTGTACAAATGGGTCCTCGGAGGACTTCTCCGCTTCTTTCTTCTCCTTCAGAGTGTAAAGTTTTCCAACAGCTGGTAGACAATAAAAAAGTGAGTGCACTGGGGCTGTGAGTGCACAAAGCTTTCCAGAGGTTTTATGGAAGCGGAAAAATAACTGCTCGGTTATGAGTGCCGTTAAGAGCTGTACGCTAAGTGACCTAATTCACTTTGCAGCAGTCTTTGCATCTTTTCTAGAGTGCCCTTTTAATCAGTGCACTAAAAATATTTATAAGAAACAATGATAAAGAAGTAAACCTTTAAAAAACAAGCTTCTTTTCAAATACTCTTCATACAGATGTCTTTGTTCCTGGTGATCGTCTTCACAGGAAGCAGTGTATGCATATCATCCAGCAGCGTCAGTGATCTTTAATTTGACTTTCATCTGATTGATATCGATTCTAAGGTGTGTCAGAGCTGTATTCAGTTACAGCCAACGCTAATCCAATGCTTCACATTAAAGGCATTCAACAGGAGAAACCCAAGATGGCTTTCATTGTGAAGCGGTCACATGAGATGTGATGGATCTGGAGGTTAGTGCTGACCACAACCATTCCTCAAAAACGTCTTCTACTAACTGAAAGGAGATAATGGAGGAAGAAGAAGAAGAAGAAGAAGAAGAAGAAGAAGAAGCCAAAGTGGGTTGATGGCAGGCTAACCAAATGTTCTTCCTGCGGCCCTGCTCTGGTTTGGAAAGTGACTTGCTTGAATGACAAATGTAAAAACATACTCTTAGTTTAGCTGCCACAGTTTATTGTGTTCTTTTTGGCCACAGCGGGACGTTTTGTTCAGTGAGGTCACAGTAAACTGCACCAGGACCAATCAGCACGCAGAAACTGTTGTGACCAGCTGCTGAACACCATGCAGTATTCAGCAGTTAAATGTGATACAAACGGTCACTTCTGGATCCAAAACAAGATGGCGACTGCCAAGTGTGGATACCTCACTTCACTATAAAGGTGGGGGCAAACAGGGAAATGTTCTCAAGAGCAATCCCTAAGGGGGAAACCAAAACTGCCATCTAAAGTAAAGTCCTGTTGTAACTCACTGGTATTAAATGTATAAAGAGGAAACAGTGATTTTAATCTGAAGCCGTCTAAATGACTGAAAGGTAAATAAGGTTATAATCAGATTTGACCTGATAACTGCTCTCATATCTGACAAACCGAGGGGTGTCCAAAACGGCCGTGTGGGGGGTGTCTTAAAACCGCCTACCTTCTCTGGTCCAAACAAATCCAGAGCATTCAGGAGCAGAATCTAAAGTTAGAAGGAGGACATACTGACTGCTGCATTGTTGTCAGAGAAGCCAGCACTTCAACATAGCATGTTTCCTTAATGTCTGATCAGATAGTAAGATACCTTTATCATTTCATTCACTACACATCTTACTGATTGGACATTTAAAACAGTAGTTTATAAACCAGTGGGTGTCGTCTCTCATCACTGCTCTGCTTCCACTTCTTACACACAGTCTAATTCAGACTTCATGTGTGGTTGTTTGGACATCCAGCATGTTTTGAGACTAGCAGAGAAAATCAGGGAAAATTATCCTCCTGATCCTGGAGGTCTTTGTCAGACTAATTTCTCATACAGCCCACATCATATTTAATTTGTGTAACATTCAGACTGGATTTTCTAAAATCTGGATTTGGCAGATGGAACCGTTTTTAGTATTCATGCCCTTTTGGTATTCAGCCTCTCGGCCATCCCTCGCCTCGCTCTCCTCTCTCCGAGTCTCTTTGTTCTTTCTAAAAGTGCTTGTCTTCTCCTGAAGCCGCCACTGTTGCCGCGTCTTTGATGTGAATTGGGGAGACTGCAGTGAGTCCTCACCTGTCAGCTTTCATGGCTCCCTGAAGGTTGACTTTGAGCCGGTGTCTGTTAAATTGGGATTGATCGCAACAACAGGAGCCACACACTCCAAACACACACTGAGGGGGAGCGGCTTGTTTCCTGTAAGAGGTTGCTGCTGTATGCTGAAGAGCAGCTGTTTTTCTCAGGTATACGAGGCAGTTTGATACGACCACGAAAAGCCATTTGTTGTGAGTTTTGATTTTGTCTGTGGCCGAGCAGAGAGATGTGGTGAATGTCTAATGGCCGCTTCAGCAGAGTGCAGGACTTGAGTGTCTCCTCTTGGTGCACGCCTAAATCACAAACTGAAGGGTTACAGTTAGAGAATGATAAATACCTCATTTCATCTGGAGACCTGGACCACAGCAGACCCCTCCAGCTCTGGCTCCTTCAGATCCGGGCTCCTCTGTCTGTTTCTGTCTCGAGAACATGGAGGCTGCATGGAGAAGTGTCAGACTTCAGGCTGGAGCTGTCAGAGCCTACGTGTTCAAAGCCCCGCTCTCCATTCTTGTGTGAGAGTTTTCATGAGGTGAAATTGCTTCATGTCTGTGCAGAAGGTATTTATTAACAAACACACTGAATCAGACACAAGGGCACACATTCTTTTTGTGCAAGTCATTATGAATTCAAACTAATTGATGTGAAGTATATTTAGTGCCTGCAACGTGACAACCTTTTATCTTTGAGTTATGTGTTGGTGGGTAGAATTACAAGCCTGGCAGCCTTCATACCATCCAGGATGCTGCTGCTCATGTTCTTTTTGTCGTACTATTTCCAGCAATCCACAAACCTTTCCAACCAAGATGCTGGTTTTGGTTAAAACACATTCACATTCACACACTGATGGCAGAGGCTGCGATGTAAAGAGTCCATCAGAAGTAACTAATCACATTCATACGTATTCATACGCTGCAGACGAAGCAGAGGGAGCCACTTGGGGTTAAGTGTTTTGCCCAAGGACACATAGGACATGTAGCTACAGGAGCTGGGGATCGAACCACTGACCTTCCATTTGAGAGACGACCAACTCTAACACTGATCCACAGCTGCTCAAAAAGTGCAAAAAAATAAATCTATGGGCAAAAAGTGCAGAGTGTGGGGCGCTGGTGGCGCAGTGATTGGTGCGTGCACCTCATGTATGGAGGCTATAGTCTTCCAACCGGGCGGCCCAGGTTCAAATCCAGCCTGTGGCTTCTTTCCCGCATGTCATTCCCCACTCTCTCTCTCTCTCTCCCTGATTTCCAACTCTATCCACTGTCCACCTATCTCTTTGGGCACAAAAGGCCCAAAAATAAATCTTAAAAAAAAAAGAAAACAAAAAGTGCTAAGTGTTTCAAAGAAGACATTAGCTCAATACAAACAGAGGGAGTTATGTTGCATGAAGAAAGAATGCTCTAGTTTTGGATCATTAAAGGACACAGGACTACACAATCAGTGAGATCCAGCCTGAAAAAAGTTAAAAATGATTCAACCTCTCTGAATTTGCATAAGAATGAATACAGTCCTACTCCCCCCAAAAAGTCAAAGTCTTGCAATAAGGGGCCGCCAAGCTTCGTCCCATTCATGTTGACAGTTCAATTGAAATTCAAGCCTGTAACTCACTGACCTATAGGGGGAAAAGTAACTATGAGTCCATCTAATGACCACAGTTTCCCCACTATTTCTTACAATGATGAAAGACCAGGTTGTAGCGTTTGGATCTCTGATTATTTGGCTGCAATGATCAAGGAGAGGTGGAAGCTGATTGGCCGGTGGGGAGAGGCATCGTAAACATTGAAGGGAAAGTTTGCGAGCGTTCTCCTCTGATCTCCAGGCCGCTCCTAAAGCCATCATTGATTAGAGGAGAGATTTCTTTGGCGATGGAATCTCCCACAAAGTCTCCTTATCTATGGTGATAAATGTGTGAGAGGGAGAGAGAGAGAGGAGGGGGGATGGAAAGAGCGAGAGAGAGAGAGGGAGAGAGATAGAGGAGGGGGGATGGAAAGAGCGAGAGAGAGAGAGGGAGAGAGAGAGAGGAGGGGGGATGGAAAGAGCGAGAGAGAGAGAGAGAGAGAGAGAGAGAGACCATTAAAGGGGGAGAAAAGGGAGAGGAGAGACCCCCACGGATGCTACTGTCAGCTGTGGGAACCCAGATGAAAGTGGTGCAGCCAGATACCAGCGCTCTTTGATCGTGCCTTTGTGTGATAAACATCGCGCTCTGCCAGCCGCGCTCGCTGCTCCGTGCCAGCCCGGCTGTGAAGGTGAAGGGCTTTGAGCCGGCTTCCAGCTCGGCTCTGCTCAGACCAGCAGGCGTTAGCTATGCCAGAGAGCTGTCGGCACACACACACACACACACACACACACACACACACACTCTGACACATTCTCTCTCTCTCTCTCTCTCTTTGCCCCTCTTCCACCCTTGAGATTTTTTGGGGGGTTTCTTGTTAAAGATGCAGCCTCGGTTCCAGCTCCTGCTGTGGAGTGAGAGTCCTATTTGAACCAATAATCATCAAGTTTTTTTCCAAATTAAGAGTGTGCAGGGAGACCGTGGCGGGGTCTTTCACTCCTCTGTGTGTTGTAATAGTAATCCAGGCTGTTGAATATTTCATATCTGCCACTGCTTTGAAACGGTACAGGTTTGTGCGATGTTAGGTGTAACAAGGGATTCTGCCAGGGCTGCTGCATAAATCCTCACCCCTCGCATTTTCTATTCTTTCTTTCTTTTTTTTGTTCGTGCACAAACCTGTTCGAGATACACATTTTTTAAGGCAACAGAAATCCAGCTCTCGGCTTCAGCTTGTGCCTACTGTAACAAAGCCACATGGTGATTTTGATTCAGTGCAAAAGGAACAGGATTACTCTTGCTTAGCAGCTACACAGAGAAATGGAGAACGAGAGGGGAAGAGTGAGCCGAGGAGAGAGAGAGAGGGGAGGAATGAATGTCATGCATGTGTGTGGGAAGTGGTTTTGGCAGGGTTTGAAATTAATGATCTCAACATGTGCTATAGCTGAGAATCATCAGAAAGAAAAGTGCAGACAAAAGCACTTGCAGGGCCACAGATGGAGAAACCACAAGGACTGTGAGACAGAAGCTGTGGAGAAAAAAACTTTAGTTAAAGAGCGGGAAAAATCGTGCCCTTTTAATGCAAAATGTCAATGCTGGAAAAGTCTCAAGCGCCACTTTCGCTTCTGCTGGAGATCTGAAAGAAGCCAGCAGCCCTGCGAGGACACGAGGACTCGCAGCCTTCGACACAGTCCAGAAGAAATGAGTCGTTTCTCTGGCTCTGTAGAGCTGCGAGACGTGCCAATCAGCTCCTTACATGGACGCATGTTTCATTAAAGTGGGCGGGGTTTAACACATGCGGATGACACCTTGCAGACAGTAATACGCAGCATCTCTTAAGTCATGCATATTTAACGCAGATGGCCGGTTTGTGAATACGTGACCCCGGGTTGATCTTGCAGACATAAATGAGTCCCTGCAGGATAAATACAGACTTTTATTGGCTCTGGAGGAAGTCAAATTTGAGATCGGATATCTGCCAGACTTCAAAAAGAAGGTCATGTCGGGGTAACGCGCCAAAACGCCACAAATATGACTTCACAGTGCGTCTCAGACTGCCAGAGAATCCTCTTTCACTGAACGCCATTTGTGAGAATTCACATCAAGTGAAAAAAACCTCTGCTGTCATTTCATCTCGTTTCTTTGGACGTCCTAAAACTTTCGTTACAATCTTTTTTTTTTTTCTTTTTTTTTTTTAGTGTTTCAACCTCGGCTGAAAGATTGCGTGGTCCTTTATATAAGACAGAGGAAGTCTGTTTAATTAGAGAGACAAAGTTACACCAGCCGGAGACTTTTATTTGACTTCTTGATCAAGCAGAATTACAACATGATAGGATCTAAAAAAAAAAACATGTTTACTCTCTGTGCTAAACCTGCTAATAGATACAACGACAACGACACAATAATCTCAATATTAGAGTTAGGGCGGCCAGACGATTCATAGTTGTTGTCATGATTAATCGCATTGTTGTTGCATGTTTGAAATTCAATTATTTGCATTTAAAAAAAGTTTTTTAGGCTTTTATTTTGAAATAATTTTAACATTTTCCTTCATAAAAAAAGCCCATCACTTGAACATTATGAGCTTTGATTATAAAATGACACGTCATTGCACTATGATGTTGGTTAAGAAAAGGGGCTTGTACAAAACACGGGTACAAAAAGTGTCATGATGTCCATGTTAATGTTTCATTTGGGCAAATGTTCATCCAAGTTATTTTTGGGGCTCTTTGCCTCTATAAGATGAGAGGATAGCTGAACAGAGATAGGAAACGTTTGTAGGAAAGAGAGTAGGGGAAGGGCCGAGGTCGGATTTGAACCCTTGGCCGCTGCAACCAGTTCTACAGCCTCTGTACATGGGGCGAGCGACATAACCTCTCTAGTGGCTATCAGCGCCCGGACACAGTTCTTGTTACAGTCTGGAGTTTGTGTTTTGTCTGCCACATATATTTCCTTTTCCAGTCACAATCCGTTGAGATGAGGAGCTGCAGTTCTTGTGGTCGGTTTTTAGAGATGTAACAGACGATTTGTAAATCATGCTACAAGTTTTTTGTCTCGTGCTGCAAGACTATCAACCTTTGTAGCAACAGTGCTACGACGAGCTAAACAAGTAAACGTACAGCCCTGTTTGTGAATATTAGGTAAAAATACAGAGATATGAAATGCTATGAAACAACTCCCTCTGTGTCTCAGGAGCATACAGATGGTCCAAATTAAAAACGGATTGATTTTCTTATAATGAATGTCTGCAGTGAAATAAAACAGTAAATATAGGCCGGTCTTATATCGGAGGATTTTACAGGTTCCTTTAACTCTACAAGAGAGGCTGCACACATGTAGAAACAGAACATAATGAGGAATAATTTGATAAAAGTAAGAAGGCGAGAAGTTTGAGGAACATGCAGCAGATATTTAAAACACATGTGAATCTTTTCTGCGTGTGCTTTGAAGTGGATTCCTCTCAAAGACAAAGACAAACACTGAGTGAGATATCACTGAGTGTGTCTACGTGTGCAGCGGGTTGTCAGAGCCCACCGAGCGTATCCAACATTGTCATCGCCGCTCGCCTGTCTGCCTGTGGAGAACATCCGCCGCTGACAAGAGGTGAGCTCCAGCTCGTCTCCGCATCAGTTTTGGATCACTACTCTCAATCAAAGCCGGGAGAGAGAGGGCCCGCATAATGTGACAGAGCCTGTCTCTCTCTTTTGCCTTTTGATGCCTGAGGACGCTTTAACCAGAGCAACCCTGCTGTCATAAACCTGCCCACGGGCCGAGACACAAAGACATCGAGGAATATGACGCAGACAGACGGGAAGTTACAGACAAACTGACAAACAAAAGAGCAGCGGAGAGGCGGAGGAAGTGAGGGAGCAGATAGGAGGCAGCGTGCAGTGATAAAGCAGGTAGATGCATCGGAGCTGTAAAATATCCCTCTTATACAAACGCTATCAGCGCGTGATAAGACTGCACTTTTCATTAAACATCCCCCACAGAGCAGCTAAATGTATTTGCAAAAAATGGCAGTCACATTTAACAACATTATGAGCCATTAAAGAGGGGGAAAAAACAGTGACTGATCTTATCATCTCCTTGTTTCACATTGATCGCCATATCTGATATCTTGTTTCATATCTCTGCTCATCTAATGCAGTAACAGCTGTGGAAATGTGAGCCGATGTGCATTGTTAACCGTGTTTATTGTGGTTGTGTAATTACAAACTGTATAATGCACAATCTAATTTATTAGATTAGTGGAAGCCTTGTAAATCAGTAATTGTGAGATGGTGTTTGCTGTGCGGCTCGCTGCAAAGCCGTGCTGTTGTAAACAGTGCCATCTAGTGGCTGGAGCTGTTAGAGGAGAAGGAGGAGGAGGAGCAGCCGTGCAGCTGGCAGCGCTGCATGGAAAGACATGAGCTGCTGCTGAAATAAAGTAAGAAGATGATGTGTTTTATCTGTCCCACAGAAACAGTCAGGAGGTCAGACTGGATGTTTGAAGGAGTTTAAAGATGTAGACGTCTTCAGTCCGGAGATTTTACATGTTTTTATTGGAGACCAAAATGCATAGATGATAAATTAAAACAAAATAAAATCACATACAACACTGAGTGAGCTACGATTAAAGAGTAAGCTCAAGGTGTTTGCTTTAGAGAGGGAATGCACTGAGAAGCCTTCTGGGTGCAGACAGGTAAGATTATTCTGCTCTACTTGTTTTTAACTTGTCATATACTGACACCGCTTCATGACCCTTTCATACTCATATAAATGCACAAGGTGGCCTTCATCCAAGAGCGAGAGAGTTCAATTAAATCAGTTGCTTTTTAGGACGTTTACTGTAACTGCTCTGTTACCCCAAGAAAGAGAGAGTTTCTGCTCTGGGTGATGATGGAGGTTGATGCATGGGTCAAAAAAAAAAGCACAAGACTTTCACCAAGAATACCAGGTTCGATGTCCCGTGTGAGTTCTGATTGTAACAAACACCATGATGTGTTTCACAGACTTTACCAGGTTCTCATCAGGTAGACATCACTCCTCTGTAGCCAGAATAAAAATGGCCGACCTGTGCAAATGGTTGGGGGTGGAGTCCAGGGGATTTTTTATACCAGAATCCCACTGTGACATCACAAGGAGAGCACATTTGAAACAGAGCATTTTTCTCTGTGCTGTAAGACTTATGCAGACCACAAACAAAGGACTGGATGGATCTATTCAGAACTCCAGTTCTGAGGTCTTTACACTGGCTCCCAGTCTGTCAGAGAATAGATTTTAAAATCCTGTTGCTGGTTTATAAAGCGCTGAATGGTTTAGGGCCAAAATACATTAGTGACCTCCTGATTAACTATGAACCATCCAGACCGTTCAGATCGTCTGACAGGGCTGCTCTCTGTCCCCAGAGTCAGAACCAAACATGTTCAGTTTCTATTCTCCTTATATCTGGAACAAACTCCCAGAAAACTGCAGGTCTACTGAAACTCTCAGCTCTTTTAAATGGAGGTTGAAGACACACCTGTTTACAGCTGCCTTTCATTAAACAATTTTAATAAGATTTTAAACTTTTACTCTGCACTGTAACTTTTAACTCTTTTTATATTTTTACTTTATTTATTTCAATTAATTTAATTTTAACTATTTTTATTTGAACATTTTCAGATTTTATTATATCAGTGATTTTTTAAATGTTCTATTTTAATGTTTCTTTTCTTTCCTCTGTCATGATGCTTTTGATGTCTTGTGTGAAGCACTTTGAATTGCCTTGTTGTTGAAATGTGCTATATAAATAAACTTGCCTTGCCTTAAAAAAAAGCTCCTGATGCAGGATGAGAAGGTGTTGGATCATGTACATGTGAGGTAAAAGGTGACTGACTTTGTAGAAATGAGTGAATGAACCTCTTTTTCTAATATGACAACAGTAAAAACTTGGTTCAAACAGAAGCATGCGGAGGTAACATCGTTTGAGATCATCGTCTTGAATTCTCCAGAAGATACCGAGGTTGTGATCTCTGGGAGGTGGGCTGAACATAAATCCCATAAATGCATCAAAACTAAACACCATGAAATCCTGCACGACTCGAAGCACAAGACGGTTGGCAGAGTTACTATGGCAGTATGTCAGTAAATCTCATTAAACAATGATCATGTTAAAGCGTTGTACATGCAGATGCTGAATGTCGTCACTGCGTCTGTAATGGGAGCAGTATGCAGACGAGGTCATCTGAGGAGACGCTCCTGCAGGAGGACGCAGCAGAGAGCTGGAAAACTGGCGCTCATGTCACCGCAGCACATTCCTCGGTCTTTACACCATGGAAAAGAAAAGCATTTCACCAAATGAACCGGCCAATCACACCGAGATCCGTCCTTAGACGTGCACGCAGTCAGAATCTCAAAATAACCTCAACCCAAACTCAGAACGAACCTCGTGGAGCTATTCCTGCCTCAGCCGTGGCAAAATATCAAGGAAAATATTAGTCAAAACTCGCCACTTTTGTGTAAATGAGATCAAGATGGATTAGGAGCTCTGGATTCTATTTGAGGCCTTTATGAACCACAAGCTTTCCATCCGCAGCTGAGAGCCAGCGGAGCCCCAGATGTGCGCTGCAGCGGCGGCGGGGCAACTTTGAATGTGATTTCCTCTCTTAAGCCTTTAGTGTAGGTAAAGGCATTACGGGCGATCAAACCTCTTAGCCCTCCTACTTGTGGGATTTGATGTGCATTACTGACAGTGAGAAATGGCCTGCCTGAAATACAATATCTCACTTCAGTGGAAGATGGAGAGGGGGGAGGGGTGGGGGGGAGAGAAGGGGGAGGATGGGGAGCATGGAGACGGATATTGGCTGACGACGAGAAACACAGAAACACAGAAACACACAGCAGTGAATTCAAACCTCATAGAAGCCAGGGAGGTCGAGGAAGTTTTTAAAGACATGCAGCTTGTTTTAGAATTTTATTTTTATAAAGACATCCACATATTTATGAGTCAACTAAATCAGGAGAAGTTCATGAAGACATAAAAAAACATTTTATATTTGTCTTACATGCTGATTTCAGAGGAAGAGACGCATCCCAAAGAACCTGAGTCACCTGTAACAAGACATTAAACGTACATTTAAACGGTCTGGTAAGGCAGCAGAGAAATCAGAATAAATCACTGAATATTAAAAATGTCATAGTGTGTAAGCATCATGGTGAGCTCGTGCACAATCACTGCTTATAAGAATTAAACATTTTTTTTACAACAAGAGATCTGCAAAGTGTCTGGAAAAAATCAGATTATCATTAAGACAATAGATAAGATACTTTACTGATCCCGAGGGAAATTCAAAGCTTCCAGTAGCAGTTTACAAAGACATGCACGACATGAAACATCTGTTACATCTAAACAGCAACCGCTGTCCCCTCTCCTATAAGTACATATAACCCGAACAAAGATTTAAAGAATCCAAATTAAACCTGTGCAGGGATAAAAAATAACCCAATGAGAAAAAGGTGAAATGTCAGTTACCTGGCAGGAGCAAAATATTGATATTGAACATGTAAGTAAAAAGTTCGAAGACATTCAGATGTTTTCTGCAAACTGGAAAATTAACAGTGTTTCTATCGTTGTGTTTTAAAAACAGAAACGTAAATGTTTCCTTCACAAACACTGTTAATGCTTTTGTTGTCTCAATTTAGCCGATGACAGTTCTATGCTTAGATAACAAAATGTTTAACTAAACACTTTCAGGCTTTTCGCAGACTAAATGAAACAATGAAAAATACATGTTTATAGAACGGAAATAAAACAGTTAAATTAAACTCATATGGAAGCATGTTGCATTGACTTAGGAAAAGCAGATCGGAATATTCACTAACTACTTTAGCAAGGTGCATGCAGAGTGAAAGGCTAGAGGAGGTCAAAAAGCTCCAGCAACACTTGTAGTACAAAGATCACTGAGGTGGCTGTGGCTCAGTTTAGTAGAGTGGGTCGACTCTAAAGTCGAAAGGTTGGGGGTTTGATCCCCAGCTCCTGCGGCAACATGTCCGTTGTGTCCTTGGGCAAGACACTGAACCCCAAATTCATCCCGCAGCATCATGGCCTCTACCATCAGTGTGTGAATGTGTCGGTGTGACCTGCAGTGTAAAAGCGCTTTGAGTAGTCAGAAGACTTGAAAAGCAGAAGAACACACCACAGGAAACAAAGGGCAACAATGGAGGATATCCAGCAGAGGTCTGCACCTCCAGGGTCGTCTATGGGGCGGAGCTACGCGCTGACATTAGAACCAAAAAAAGTCTTGAAGTGACTCTCTTGGAATCCACAGGATATTTAGACATGGTGTGTTCTACGTTTGTCCTTTATTACTGCTGTAGGGCAGGAAGTGACGATTACTTAGACCAATCAATGGACTGCAGTGAGTCTAGCTCCACCCTTTATGGTCGGATCGGTACGCTGTACCGAAAGTAGGGCGGTACATATCCAACTTTTTAAAAAATTGGTACTGTACCTAACCAAAGTGAACCGGACCGCTTGGTGGAAACAAAGCTTTCCATGAATTTAGTGATCGATGAGATAAAAGAGGTTTGAAAAAGATACATCGCAGATACCTATAGTATTCATACATCAGTCATAATGTTTAAAGACGCTCTGACAAAAGACTCTCTGAATCTCTGACTTCAGAAAATTAGCAGCTGAGTCACCACTTACCAATCCCGCTCCTCTGAAAACATGTTGGATTCCTCCGGTCGGGGCCAAGGCAAAGTCCCTCATTCTATTGATCCTTTTGTAAAGAGTGTTAAATAAAGAGCGAATGAAAAAATGATGTAACTCTGCTGCCCGACATGCTCGGAGGCAGAGAGGGAGAAAAGGTGAAATCAAAAGTATATTGAAGTGGCTCGCTCATAAAAGACTCTTTCACCTCGCTGTATTCACTCTTACCTTGGCTTATCTGTGCCCTTGCTCGTGATATAATTGAGCTTTTCAAAGCGGCAGGCACATTAAAATACCTGACATATGGATTAGCATTTGAAAACGACGACAATTTAAGGCTTTTATTAACAAAGTGGCTGTAATTTTTTATAAGCAGGGTGAAGTTAGTGGAGCTGAAAGCAACCAGATGTTTCCCCCTGACCGGCTCTCGGCCTGTAAAGGACGTGTGCTGCTCCTGATACGGATACAGCAGAAAAAGAAAACGAGTCTGCAGCTCTGTGTTGTGGTTTCAAACTCAGCTGGACTCATGCAGCTACATCCACACCTCCTCCGCACATGTTCATGCACCCCTCTCACACACACACATTTACACACACCGAACACACTTCCTTCCTCTTGAACCTTCCTATAGGGACGTCCTGCTCTGAGTGTTGTTTGCTCAGTGCCCACTCATCTCCCACAAACCTGGCAGCCCCTTCCTCTTCCTCCTGCTGTGTGCATGTTTCTGTGTCCATAGACTGTGTATGAGGTGGATACA